>NC_069505.1:496855536-496975536 GCF_027579735.1 Bombina bombina | reverse complement strand
GAAATCTGTCCCTTTAACGAACTAGTAGATAAGCCCTTTTCTAGACCCTCTTGTAGAAAGGACAATATCCTAGGAATCCTAACCTTACTCCATGAGTAACTCTTGGATTCGCACCAACATAAATATTTACGCCATATTTTATGGTAAATTTTTCTGGTAACGGGCTTCCTAGCCTGTATTAAGGTATCAATAACCGACTCCGAGAAACCACGCTTTGATAGAATCAAGCGTTCAATCTCCATGCAGTCAGCCTCAGAGAAATTAGATTTGGATGTTTGAAAGGACCCTGAATTAGAAGGTCCTGTCTCAGAGGCAGAGACCACGGTGGACAGGACGACATGTCCACTAGGTCTGCATACCAGGTCCTGCGTGGCCACGCAGGCGCTATCAGAATCACCGAAGCTCTCTCCTGTTTGATCTTGGCAATCAAACGAGGAAGCATTGGGAATGGTGGAAACACATAAGCCATGTTGAAGACCCAAGGGGCTGTCAGAGCATCTATCAGCACCGCTCCCGGGTCCCTGGACCTGGATCCGTAACAAGGAAGCTTGGCGTTCTGACGAGACGCCATGAGATCCAGATCTGGTTTGCCCCAACGACGAATCAGTTGAGCAAAGACCTCCGGATGGAGCTCCCACTCTCCCGGATGAAAAGTCTGGCGACTTAGAAAATCCGCCTCCCAGTTCTCCACGCCTGGGATGTAGATCGCTGACAGGTGGCAAGAGTGAGACTCTGCCCAGCGAATTATCTTTGAGACTTCCAACATCGCTAGGGAACTTCTGGTTCCCCCTTGATGGTTGATGTAAGCCACAGTCGTGATGTTGTCCGACTGAAATCTGATGAACCTCAGAGTTGCTAACTGAGGCCAAGCTAGGAGAGCATTGAATATTGCTCTTAACTCCAGAATATTTATTGGGAGGAGTTTCTCCTCCTGAGTCCATAATCCCTGAGCTTTCAGGGAATTCCAGACTGCTCCCCAGCCTAGAAGGCTGGCGTCTGTTGTTACAATCGTCCAATCTGGCCTGCGAAAGGTCATCCCCTTGGACAGATGTGGCCGAAAGAGCCACCATAGAAGAGAATCTCTGGTCTTTTGATCCAGATTTAGTAGGGGGGACAAACCTGAGTAATCCCCGTTCCACTGACTTAGCATGCACAATTGCAGCGGTCTGAGATGCAGGCGCGCAAATGGTACTATGTCCATTGCCGCTACCATTAAGCCGATTACTTCCATGCACTGAGCTACTGACGGGTGTGGAATGGAGTGAAGGACACGGCAAGCATTTAGAAGTTTTAATAACCTGGCCTCTGTCAGGTAAATTTTCATCTCTACAGAATCTATAAGAGTCCCTAGAAAGGGAACTCTTGTAAGTGGTAATAGAGAACTCTTTTCCACGTTCACCTTCCACCCATGCGACCTCAGAAATGCCAGAACTATCTCTGTATGAGACTTGGCAGTTTGAAAACTTGACGCTTGTATCAGAATGTCGTCTAGGTACGGAGTCACCGCTATGCCTCGCGGTCTTAGTACCGCCAGAAGTGATCCTAGAATTTTTGTAAAGATTCTTGGGGCCGTAGCTAATCCGAAGGGAAGAGCTACAAACTGGTAATGCCTGTCTAGGAAGGCAAATCTCAGATACCGGTAATGGTCCTTGTGAATCGGTATGTGAAGGTAGGCATCCTTTAAGTCCACCGTGGTCATGTACTGACCCTCTTGGATCATGGGAAGGATGGTTCGAATAGTTTCCATTTTGAATGATGGAACTCTTAGAAATTTGTTTAGGATTTTTAAGTCCAAGATTGGTCTGAAGGTTCCCTCTTTTTTGGGAACCACAAATAGATTTGAATAGAATCCCTGCCCGTGTTCCGTCCGCGGAACTGGGTGGATTACTCCCATTAGTAAGAGGTCTTGTACACAGCGTAGAAACACCTCTTTCTTTGTTTGGTTTGCTGATAACCTTGAAAGATGAAATCTCCCCCGTGGAGGAGAAGTTTTGAAGTCCAGGAGATATCCCTGAGATATGATCTCCAACGCCCAGGGATCCTGGATATCTCTTGTCCAAGCCTGGGCGAAGAGAGAAAGTCTGCCCCCCACTAGATCCGTTTCCGGATAGGGGGCCCTCTCTTCATGCTGTCTTGGGGGCAGCAGCAGGTTTCTTGGCCTGCTTGCCCCTGTTCCAGGACTGGTTAACTTTCCAGCCCTGCCTGTAACGAGCAACAGCTCCTTCCTGTTTTGGAGCGGAGGAAGTTGATGCTGCTCCTGCCTTGAAGTTACGAAAGGCACGAAAATTAGACTGTTTGGCCTTTGATTTGGCCCTGTCCTGAGGTAGAGCATGGCCCTTACCTCCCGTAATGTCAGCAATAATTTCTTTCAAGCCGGGCCCGAATAAGGTCTGCCCTTTGAAAGGAATATTAAGCAATTTGGATTTAGAAGTCACGTCAGCTGACCAGGATTTAAGCCACAGCGCTCTGCGCGCTTGAATGGCGAATCCGGAGTTCTTAGCCGTAATTTTGGTTAAGTGTACGACGGCATCAGAAACAAATGAGTTAGCTAGCTTAAGGGTTTTAAGCTTGTTCATAATTTCATCCAATGGAGCTGTGCGAATGGTCTCTTCCAGAGACTCAAACCAGAATGCCGCCGCAGCAGTAACAGGCGCAATGCATGCAAGGGGTTGTAATATAAAACCTTGTTGAACAAACATTTTCTTAAGGTAACCCTCTAACTTTTTATCCATTGGATCTGAAAAAGCACAGCTATCCTCCACCGGGATAGTGGTGCGCTTAGCCAAAGTAGAAACTGCTCCCTCCACCTTAGGGACCGTCTGCCATAAGTCCCGTGTGGTGGCGTCTATTGGAAACATTTTTCTAAATATAGGAGGTGGTGAAAAGGGCACACCGGGTCTATCCCACTCCTTGTTAACAATTTCTGTAAGCCTTTTAGGTATAGGAAAAACGTCAGTACACACCGGTACCGCAAAATATTTATCCAGCCTACATACTTTCTCTGGGATTGCAACCGTGTTACAATCATTCAGAGCCGCTAATACCTCCCCTAGCAATACGCGGAGGTTCTCAAGCTTAAATTTAAAATTTGAAATCTCTGAATCCAGTTTACCCGGATCAGACCCGTCACCCACAGAATGAAGCTCTCCGTCCTCATGTTCTGCAAATTGTGACGCAGTATCAGACATGGCTCTACCATTATCAGCGCGCTCTGTTCTAACTCCAGAGTGATCGCGCTTACCTCTTAATTCTGGCAATTTAGACAGTACTTCTGTCATAACAGTAGCCATGTCTTGCAAAGTGATTTGTATGGGCCGCCCTGATGTACTTGGCGCCACAATATCACGCACCTACTGAGCGGGAGGCGAAGGTACTGACACGTGAGGAGAGTTAGTCGGCATAACTTCCCCCTCGTTGTCTGGTGATAATTTCTTAACATATAAAGTTTGACTTTTATTTAAAGTGACATCTATACATTGAGTGCACAAATTTCTATTGGGCTCCACATTGGCCTTTAAACATAGTGAACAAACAGATTCATCTGTGTCAGACATGTTTAAACAAACTAGCAATGAGACTAGCAACTTGGAAATACTTTTCAAAATTAATTTACAAGCAATATAAAAAACGTTACTGTGCCTTTAAGAAGCACAGAAAAACTAACACAGTTGAAATAACAATGATCAAAAATAGTTATAGCAACCAAATTTTCACAGTAAATGTATTAAGTTAGCAAAGGATTGCACCCACCAGCAAATGGATGATTAACCCCTTAGTACCCAAAAACGGATAACAATTATATAATTAACGTTTTTCTCACAGTCAAATACACTGTCACAGGACTACTGTGACTGATTACCTCCCTCAAAAATGAATTTTGAAGACCCCTGAGCTCTCTAGAGACGATCTGGATCATGGAGGATGAAGTAGACAGATTGTGACTGAATTTTTACTGTGTAAAAAAGCGCTAAAATAGGCCCCTCCCACTCATATTACAACAGTGGTGGAAGCTCAGAAACTGTTTCTATGCAGAAAACAAAAATGGCCATGTGGTAAAAATCATGCCCTAATAAGTTTTATCACCATGTACCTCACAAAAACGATTAACAAGCCAGTAAAACGTTTTAAACATACATTTAAAAGTTATGTATTATTATTTACAAGCCTGCTACCAGTCGCTTTTACTGCAGTTAAGGCTCATACATTATTTCAGTATTTACAGTATTTTCAGAGTCAATTCCATTCCTTAGAAAATACATTCAGTGCACACACACACACATCAGCCTGATACCAGTCGCTATCGCTGCATTTAAGGCTGAACTTACTTTATAATGGTATCAGCAGTATTTTCACAGTCAATTCCATTCCTCAGAAAATAAATTACTGCGCATACCTCATTTGTTGCAGGGGAGCCCTGCATGCTATTCCCCTTCTCTGAAGTTACCTCACGCCTCAGATGAGAAACAGCCAGTGGATCTTAGTTACGTCTGCTAAGACCATAGAAAGAAAACCCAGGCAGATTCTTCTTCTAATGCTGCCTGAGAATAAACAGCACACTCCGGTGCCATTTAAAAATAACAAACTTTTGATTGTAGAAATAAACTAAGTTAAAAAAACACCACAGATCTCTCACAGCTTCCTTTTTAGTTAGGCTGCAAGAGAATGACTGAATATGATAGGTGAGGGGAGGAGCTATATAGCAAGCTCTGCTGGGTAATTCTCTTGCAGTTTCCTGTTAGGAAGAGAAATATTCCATAAGTAATGGATGACCCGTGGACTGACTACACTTAACAGGAGAAATACTATTTTACATTTTAATACATAACACAGTATATACAATATACCCACAATCCCCCAGCGTATATACTTCTATTATTCATGTACTAGTTTCACTATTGTATTGTAACAAAAGAGATTCAGTTTTGGTTTATATATGGGGCTAGATTGCAAGTGGCGCGCTAAGTCTATCGTGAATCGCAATATCAGTATCTCGACCACACTAACTTTAGCACAGTATTACAGATGGAAAGAAAACATGTTTGTGTGAGCGCATTTGTATTTTACGCTTGTTGGATTAGTGCGACTGAAGAGCTCGTGTAAAGGCTATGGGTTAAAAAAAATATATATACTAAACATAATATTAATGCATTAAAATAAAGTTACACTCATATATACACTATCTAAAAAAAATATTCATAGAAATATTAAGAATAAAGTTTTATAAGGGTTCAAAACTAAATGGTATATGCCAAGGTGTTTGAATGGAAAGGGCTATTATGTATATACTAGTGTTAAAGCCCGTGTACACGGGCCCATGCAGGGTATTGTGGGGAATGTAGTGCAGTACCTATAAACTGCTTTTTTTAATAATAAAAAAATTCTGTAGGGAAGTGGTCCCACCACCTCCCCACTCCCGCAATCGCCATTTAGTACCACCCTCCCACACCCCCAAATACCTTTTCTGTAGTGTTGCTGCCCCATCCTTCTTGTTCCTTTTAAAAAAAAAATATCTGTAGCGTAGGGCCCTCCCAGTTCCTCCCCTTCCCTCCCCCCTGCTGAGCCGCTCCCACCGCCGCCCGCCCACACCTCCCGCCGGCTCCAGCAGAAGATCGTTACAGACGGTGAAACACACAGTGTCACCGCCCGTAACGACCAGGCATCTGCCCTCATAGGGAGGCGGATCACCAATCGCGCTCCGGCTCCATATGCGGCAGATGCCTGAAGCTTTAGGAGCTCCAGCTCTCGGCTGTAACTTAATAGCCGAGAGTGCTTGAGCCTCCTGAAGCTATCTCGCGCAAATGCTGCAGGGCTTTTTTGTGGTAGTACTCACCGGTACTAAGTACCCCCACCTCTGCCAACTTATAACATGTAATATTTGTAATCACAAAACATACAAAATACATCAAACATTGTAAATAGTTTTGTCCCTTTGATTTTCTCAAAGTTACTGAGCAGAATATATCAATTAAAAATCAAATGAGTACCGGCAACTTTTCTTTTACTAAAAAAGCACTGTGTGTATGTATGAATATATGTGTATTTATGTGTATATATGTATATATGAACATATATACACATATAAACACATAAATACACATATATATACTTTGGAGCCGTTTTCACTCAAATAGCTGAAAACATGAAAAATAATTTTTCAACAGTTTCAATATTTTTTCTGTTTTACTCTGTATTTTCTGTAAATATTTTCACATTCCTATTTCCTTCACATAGTAGAACCTGTTCTAAGTATTTTTAAATAGGTATTCCTATACATATCTTTAGTAAACATCGCTTATCGCATGCATGAAAAATAACTAATTAGTGCTCCACTTGTAATCTAGCCCATGATGTATATTGCATTGCAATTAAATACTGTACTGTCTTAAAAGATCATTTATATTACATCTTTGCTGCAGACGGCAATATTGCTTTTAACATTCCACCATTGTTAGAGAACCATCTCCTCACTTTGTGACACTGCAGTGATGCTTTCAGCCCTTAAAGGGACATTCTAACCAACATTGGAATCCACATGGATGCATTTCAGTTTTGAATAGAAGCATTTGTTTAATATATGTATTAGCAAAAATGCTTCTAATAACAGATATTGCTGTTTCAAAAGTGTATTTAAGTATGCTCCGTGCACCAGCATTTGAAACTTAGCACTTGCTCAGAGAGCCTAAGGTGTTTGTACCATCTGGTAATGACTCAATTTGTTAATTGCTGACATGATGTAATGAATATGCTGCTGTCCTACCAAATACTGTATAGTCTTATCCATCCAACAGATATGAAAGTCAGTACCCTGTCCCAAAGGAATTGACAGAGATAGAGACAGAAAAGGAAGGTAAGAAAAAAAGGAAGATGGATAGAAAGGGAAAGAAAGATAAATTAGAGATTAAAAGGACATTAAACACTTTGAGATAATATAACATGAAAAATTGTATATATAAAAACAAACAAACTCTGCAATATACTTTCATTGTTTATTTTGTCCCCTTTTCCTGTAATTCAATTATGAAATTGTGAGCTTTTCAGTTCCTGTTAGAATTGGAAGTGCAGAACACTGTTATATTCTACACAGCCATTGGCTGCACACTCTAGTGACCTATTTATAACTGTCCCTAATTGGCCACAGCAGAGAAGGTAACCTAAGTTACAACATGGCAGCTCCCATTATTGTATAGACACTAAAACTTTACACTTATTTGTCAATATTTAAACAGCTAATGAAACTTTAAAAAAAAAAATGCATCTACAGTCCTACTAAAAAACGTGTGGGAAGTCACAAAGACTTCCACCCCCCCTTGCAATTGATATTGTTTATATATACACACATACTGTATGTATATGTATATAATCTATACACTTTGGTTAATGAAAGCAAATTAAATCAAATGAAAGGTTGAATGGTTGCCTTTGGGTCTGAGAATCCTCCTCTGTCACAGAGTCTTACCCACTTACGGAGCAATAGTCCTATTTCTGCTGAGGGGATCTAAATAACTCCAGAGAAAGCCACACAAGAATGCAAGCACCATTTGTTCCACACAATGCGGGATGATCACACAGCAAGACTGCTGACAAGCTTGCATTTAGTATATTGTAGGAAGTGTTACTGTCCATTACTAGAGGATCTCACTATCCCTCTAACCAGACTGCGCTCCAGCTCCTCCCACCAGCAGCAGTAGTGTTTACTGAAGTGTTTATGTTCTCTATCCAGAGGGAACTTAGTTCCTCCTGCAAAAATAGTGCAGGAACTCCGTTCCTATGCGTTCCCATTCGACTTAACCCCTGATCTACTGGTTATTCTCAGATTTATCTTTTCTTTTAATGCATCATTCTATTTAGCATTTGTTTAATGTTTAATGTCCCTTTAAGGGCCAGATTACAAGTGGAGCATTATTTAACACTCCTAGAAGTAAGCTTTTTTGCGCATCGGGTTGCGCAAGTATTATTAGTTGAAAATAAAAACGGATTTTGCTCGTGCGCTGACCCGAAGTGCTTAAAAAACTGAACTTAGGATAATGTATTTCCCCATAGAAGACAATGGAGCAAAAAAGGTGAAAAAAAACCTTTAACACCTTACTCAAGTGCAGATACGATTGCATATTCGCATGTGCACTAACCCGACAGGAAAATATGAATATATTTTAGATTCTAATGTAATTCACATAGAAGAATATATTCTTGTAATTCAAAAATACATATTTCTATTTATATATCTATACACACATATATATATATATATATATATATATATATATATATATACATACATATATATACATGATTATATATAGGCATAGATATACTGTAGATATAAGACCTCAAATCTTTAAGCCCTTAAAACTTTTTATTGTAATATTATTTTGAAATATTTTTTATCAGATAGTGTTATTATAAGTGTAACTGTACCATGTAATGTATTTTTGATGTGTTTTGTGACACCTTTTCGTTTGGCAAAACAGTTAACCAGAGCTCTGAGGACGCGGTAATCATTCTAGCGTATATCGTGATTGCGCTCAAGCGATTGCATTTACTTTCAACTCTATGAGCGGAAAACCTGATGTGTGCAAACAGCCACAATAAACCCCTTTTCACTTATGCGTAACTGTTAACGCGCCGCTCGTAATCTTGCCCGATGAAAAAGAAAGGGAAAGAAAGAATAAATGCAATGAAGACGCTCTTTCTAGCTTCACATATTTCTGCTTCATTCTACACCACTGATTCACTAGCAAATAGATATTAAACAGAACACTAATGTCACAATTCTACTTTTATGATTCCAATAGAACATGTAATTTTAAACAACTTTCCAATTTACTTCCATTATCTAATTTGCTTCATTCTCTTAGTACCCTTTGCTGGGAAAAAACATATCTAAGTAGGCTCAGGAACAGCTATGCTCTATTAGGAGATTGTTGCTGATTGGTGACTTTACATGTATGCTACTTTTCATTGGCTCACCCAATTGATTCAGCTAGCTCCTTCAAGAGGCAAAATAGATCATTTAAATAAATTGTAAATGTGTTTAAAATTATATACTCTGCCTGAGTCATGTCCCTTTAAAGGGACAGTCTACACCAGAATTGTTATTGTTTAAAAAGATAAACACTCCCTTTATTACCAATCCCCCAGTTTTGCATAACCAACACTGTTAAATTAATACACTTTTAACCTATGTGATTACCTTGTATCTAAGCCTCTGCAGACTGTCCTCTTATCTCAGCTCTTTTGACAGACTTGCATTTTAGCCAACCAGTGCTGTCTCATAAGGAACTCTACAGGAGTGAGCACAATGTTATATATATATATATATATATATATGGCACACGTGAACCAACACCTTCTAGTTGTAAAAAAATGTCAAAATGCATTCATATAAGAGGCGGCCTTCAAGGGCTTATACATTAGCATATGAGCCTACCTAGGTTTAGCTTTCAACTAAGAATACCAAGAGAACAAAGCAAAATTGATGATAAAAGTAAATTGGAAAGTTGTTTAAAATGACATGCCCTATAATCTGAATCATGAAAGTTTATATTTTACTAGACTGTCCCTTTAAGTGAGGTTATTGAATCAACTGCATAGAATAGAAATCTATATTGCTTTATGGGAGTGGTTAAGGAAATGGGACGGCTCTGATTATACACAGACAGTCGTGACTTTATCTTTACAGCCCTGTACTATAGGAAGGAAGGTGTCTTCTGCACAGAAACTTCCTGGATCAACAAGAGAACTTGCCTATAGCAAGAGAGTTCATTGTTTAAAGGTGAGAGCTGAATATCCACATTGAAAACATTTTTTTCCCCATTTGGGAAAGGGCACAAGTAATTAACATTGCACCAACCATAGTAAGATCAGACAAGTCTTTGTACTTATAAATATCCTCTTTACTTTGTATTGTAAAATGTAGGTTTTGTCTACAGTGTGTGTACAGGATGAGTGCATTCTGTATCTGTGTATAGAGTGAGTCCCAGTGTGTGTACAGGGTGAGTGCAGGCTGTATCTGTGTATAGAGTGAGTCCCAGAGTGTGTACAGGGTGAGTGCAGGTTGTATCTGTGTATAAAGTGAGTCCCAGTGTGTGTACAGGGTGAGTGCATTCTGTATCTGTGTATAGAGTGAGTCCCAGTGTGTGTACAGGGAGAGTGCAGGCTGTATCTGTGTATAGAGTGAGTACCAGTGTGTGTACAGGGTGAGTGCATTCTGTATCTGTGTATAGAGTGAGTCCCAGTGTGTGTACAGGGTGAGTGCATTCTGTATCTGTGTATAGAGTGAGTCCCAGTGTGTGTACAGGGTGAGTGCATTCTGTATCTGTGTATAGAGTGAGTCCCAGTGTGT
Source organism: Bombina bombina (assembly GCF_027579735.1). Taxonomy (NCBI): domain Eukaryota; kingdom Metazoa; phylum Chordata; class Amphibia; order Anura; family Bombinatoridae; genus Bombina; species Bombina bombina. The sequence continues at coordinate 496,965,194 of NC_069505.1, read as the reverse complement.
GTACAGGGTGAGTGCAGGCTGTATCTGTGTATAGAGTGAGTCCCAGTGTGTGCACAGGGTGAGTGCAGGCTGTATCTGTGTATAGAGTGAGTCCCAGTGTGTGTACAGGGTGAGTGCATTCTGTATCTGTGTATAGAGTCCCAGTGTGTGTACAGGGTGAGTGCATTCTGTATCTGTGTATAGAGTGAGTCCCAGTGTGTGTACAGGGTGAGTGCAGGCTGTATCTGTGTATAGAGTGAGTCCCAGTGTGTGTACAGGGTGAGTGCATTCTGTATCTGTGTATAGCGTGAGTCCCAGTGTGTGTACAGGGTGAGTGCATTCTGTATCTGTGTATAGAGTGAGTCCCAGTGTGTGTACAGGGTGAGTGCATTCTGTATCAGTGTATAGCGTGAGTCCCAATGGGTGTACAGGGTGAGTGCATTCTGTATCTGTGTATAGAGTGAGTGCAGGGTGTGTTTGCACAATGTACACTGACTGCAGACTGTTTCTGTATACAGTGTGAGCGCACTACATATATTTGTACAGGTTTAGTAAAGACTGTGTGTGTACAGGGTGAGTGCAGGCTGTGTGTACAGAGTGAGTGAATGCTGTATCTGTGTATAGGGTGAGTGCAAGCTGTGTGTGCAGGGTGAGCTCAGGCTATATCTGTGCACAAGGTAAGTCCAGGCTGTATCTGAGCACAACGTGAGTGCAGGCTGTGTGTGTACAGATTCAGTGCATTTGGAATCTGTGTATAGAGTGTGTGCAGGCTGTATCTTTATAGAGGGTTAGTGCAGGCTGAGTATGTACCAGATGTGTGCATGCTTTGTGTGTACAGGATATATCTGTGTACAGGATGAGTACTGTGTTTACAGGGTGAATGCATTCTGTATCTATATATAGGGTTACTCCATGCTGTATCTGTGCATAGGGTGAGTGCATGCTGTATCTGTGCATAGGGTGAGTGCATGCTGTATCTGTGCATAGGGTGAGTGCATGCTGTATCTGTGCATAGGGTGAGCGCATGCTGTATTTTTACAGAGTAAGTGCATGCTGTATCTGCGCATAGGGTGAGGGCATGCTGTATCTGCGCATAGGGTGAGTGCATGCTGTATCTATGCATAGGGTGAGTGCATGATGTATCTATGCATAGGGTGAGTGCATGATGTATATGTGCATAGGTTGAGTGCATGCTGTATCTATGCATAGGGTGAGTGCATGCTGTATCTGTGCATAGGGTGAGTGCATGCTGTATCTGTATATAGAGTGAGTCCCAGTGTGTGTACAGGGTGAGTGCAGGCTGTATCTGTGTATAGAGTGAGCCCCAGTGTGTGTACAGGGTGAGTGCATTCTGTATCTGTGTATAGAGTGAGTCCCAGTGTGTGTACAGGGTGAGTGCATTCTGTATCTGTGTATAGAGTGAGTCCCAGTGGGTGTACAGAGTGAGTGCATTCTGTATCTGTGTATAGAGTGAGTGCAGGGTGTGTTTGCACAATGTACTCTGACTGCAGACTGTTTCTGTATACAGGGCGAGCGCACTACATATATTTGTACAGGTTTAGTAAAGACTGTGTGTGTACAGGGTGAGTGCAGGCTGTGTGTACAGAGTGAGTGAATGCTGTATCTGTGTATAGGGTGAGTGCAAGCTATGTGTGTAGGTTGAGCTCAGGCTGTATCTGAGCACAACGTGAGTGCAGGCTGTGTGTGTACAGATTCAGTGCATTTGGAATCTGTGTACAGAGTGTGTGCAGGCTGTATCTTTATAAAGGGTTAGTGCAGGCTGAGTGTGTACCAGATGTGTGCATGCTTTGTGTGTACAGGATGTATCTGTGTACAGGATGAGTACTGTGTTTACAGGGTGAATGCATTCTGTATCTATATATAGGGTTACTCCATGCTGTATCTGTGCATAGGGTTACTCCATGCTGTATCTGTGCATAGGGTGAGTGCATGCTGTATCTGTACATAGGGTGAGTGCATGCTGTATTTGTACAATGTGAGTGCATGCTGTAACAATATATAGGGTCAGTGCATGCTGTATCTGTGCATAGGGTGAGTGCATGCTGTATTTGTACAATGTGAGTGGCATGGTGTATCTGCGCATAGGGTGAGTGCATGCTGTATCTGTGCATAGGTTGAGTGCATGCTGTATCTATGCATAGGGTGAGTGCATGCTGTATCTGCGCATAGGGTGAGTGCATGCTGTATCTATGTATAGGGTGAGTGCATGCTGTATCTGTGCATAGGTTGAGTGCATGCTGTATCTGTGCATAGGGTGAGCGCATGCTATATCTGTGCATAGGGTGAGCGCATGCTGTATTTTTACAGAGTGAGTGCATGGTGTATCTATGTATAGAGTGAGTGCATGCTGTATCTATGCATAGGGTGAGTGCATGCTGTATCTGTGCATAGGTTGAGTGCATGCTGTATCTATGCATAGGGTGAGTGCATTCTGTATCTGTGCATAGGGTGAGCGCATGCTGTATTTTTACAGAGTGAGTGCATGGTGTATCTATGTATAGAGTGAGTGCATGCTGTATCTGCGCATAGGGGGAGTGCATGCTGTATCTGTGCATAAGTTGAGTGCATGCTGTATCTATGCATAGGGTGAGTGCATGGTGTATCTGTGCATAGGGTAAGTGCATGCTGTATCTGTGCATAGGGTGAGTGCAAGCTGTGTGTGCAGGGTGAGCTCAGGCTGTATCTGTGCACAAGGTAAGTCCAGGCTGTATCTGAGCACAACGTGAGTGCAGGCTGTGTGTGTACAGATTCAGTGCATTTGGAATCTGTGTATAGAGTGTGTGCAGGCTGTATCTTTATAGAGGGTTAGTGCAGGCTGAGTGTGTACCAGATGTGTGCATGCTTTGTGTGTACAGGATGTATCTGTGTACAGGATGAGTACTGTGTTTACAGGGTGAATGCATTCTGTATCTATATATAGGGTTACTCCATGCTGTATCTGTGCATAGGGTGAGTGCATGCTGTATCTGTGCATAGGTTGAGCGCATGCTGTATTTTTACAGAGTAAGTGCATGCTGTATCTGTGCATAGGGTGAGTGCATGCTGTATCTGCGCATAGGGTGAGTGCATGCTGTATCTATGCATAGGGTGAGTGCATGCTGTATCTGTGCATAGGTTGAGTGCATGCTGTATATATGCATAGGGTGAGTGCATGCTGTATCTGTGCATAGGGTGAGCGCATGCTGTATCTGTGTATAGAGTGAATCCCAGTGTGTGTACAGGGTGAGTGCAGGCTGTATCTGTGTATAGAGTGAGTCCCAGTGTGTGTACAGGGTGAGTGCATTCTGTATCTGTGTATAGAGTGAGTCCCAGTGTGTGTACAGGGTGAGTGTATTCTGTATCTGTGTATAGAGTGAGTCCCAGTGGGTGTATAGGGTGAGTGCATTCTGTATCTGTGTATAGAGTGAGTGCAGGGTGTGTTTGCACAATGTACTCTGACTGCAGACTGTTTCTGTATACAGGGTGAGCGCACTACATATATTTGTACAGGTTTAGTAAAGACTGTGTGTGTACAGGGTGAGTGCAGGCTGTGTGTACAGAGTGAGTGAATGTTGTATCTGTGTATAGGGTGAGTGCAAGCTGTGTGTGCAGGGTGAGCTCAGGCTGTATCTGTGCACAAGGTAAGTCCAGGCTGTATCTGAGCACAACGTGAGTGCAGGCTGTGTGTGTACAGATTCAGTGCATTTGGAATCTGTGTACAGAGTGTGTGCAGGCTGTATCTTTATAGAGGGTTAGTGCAGGCTGAGTGTGTACCAGATGTGTGCATGCTTTGTGTGTACAGGATGTATCTGTGTACAGGATGAGTACTGTGTTTACAGGGTGAATGCATTCTGTATCTATATATAGGGTTACTCCATGCTGTATCTGTTCATAGGGTGAGTGCATGCTGTATCTCTGCATAGGGTGAGTGCATGCTGTATCTGTGCATAGGGTGAGCGCATGCTGTATTTTTACAGAGTGAGTGCATGGTGTATCTATGTATAGAGTGAGTGCATGCTGTATCTGCGCATAGGGTGAGTGCATGCTGTATCTGTGCATAGGTTGAGTGCATGCTGTATCTATGCATAGGGTGAGTGCATGCTGTATCTGCGCATAGGGTGAGTGCATGCTGTGACTATGCATAGGGTGAGTGCATGCTGTATCTGTGCATAGGTTGAGTGCATGCTGTATCTGTGCATAGGGTGAGCACATGCTATATCTGTGCATAGGGTGAGCGCATGCTGTATTTTTACAGAGTGAGTGCATGGTGTATCTATGTATAGAGTGAGTGCATGCTGTATCTATGCATAGGGTGAGTGCATGCTGTATCTGTGCATAGGTTGAGTGCATGCTGTATCTGTGCATAGGGTGAGCGCATGCTGTATTTTTACAGAGTGAGTGCATGGTGTATCTATGTATAGAGTGAGTGCATGCTGTATCTGCGCATAGGGGGAGTGCATGCTGTATCTGTGCATAAGTTGAGTGCATGCTGTATCTATGCATAGGGTGAGTGCATGCTGTATCTGTGCATAGGGTGAGTGCATGCTGTATCTGTGCATAGGGTGAGTGCAAGCTGTGTGTGCAGGGTGAGCTCAGGCTGTATCTGTGCACAAGGTAAGTCCAGGCTGTATCTGAGCACAACGTGAGTGCAGGCTGTGTGTGTACAGATTCAGTGCATTTGGAATCTGTGTATAGAGTGTGTGCAGGCTGTATCTTTATAGAGGGTTAGTGCAGGCTGAGTGTGTACCAGATGTGTGCATGCTTTGTGTGTACAGGATGTATCTGTGTACAGGATGAGTACTGTGTTTACAGGGTGAATGCATTCTGTATCTATATATAGGGTTACTCCATGCTGTATCTGTGCATAGGGTGAGTGCATGCTGTATCTGTGCATAGGGTGAGTGCATGCTGTATCTGTGCATAGGTTGAGCGCATGCTGTATTTTTACAGAGTAAGTGCATGCTGTATCTGTGCATAGGGTGAGTGCATGCTGTATCTGCGCATAGGGTGAGTGCATGCTGTATCTATGCATAGGGTGAGTGCATGCTGTATCTGTGCATAGGTTGAGTGCATGCTGTATATATGCATAGGGTGAGTGCATGCTGTATCTGTGCATAGGGTGAGCGCATGCTGTATCTGTGTATAGAGTGAATCCCAGTGTGTGTACAGGGTGAGTGCAGGCTGTATCTGTGTATAGAGTGAGTCCCAGTGTGTGTACAGGGTGAGTGTATTCTGTATCTGTGTATAGAGTGAGTCCCAGTGGGTGTACAGGGTGAGTGCATTCTGTATCTGTGTATAGAGTGAGTGGAGGGTGTGTTTGCACAATGTACTCTGACTGCAGACTGTTTCTGTATACAGGGTGAGCGCACTACATATATTTGTACAGGTTTAGTAAAGACTGTGTGTGTACAGGGTGAGTGCAGGCTGTGTGTACAGAGTGAGTGAATGTTGTATCTGTGTATAGGGTGAGTGCAAGCTGTGTGTGCAGGGTGAGCTCAGGCTGTATCTGTGCACAAGGTAAGTCCAGGCTGTATCTGAGCACAACGTGAGTGCAGGCTGTGTGTGTACAGATTCAGTGCATTTGGAATCTGTGTACAGAGTGTGTGCAGGCTGTATCTTTATAGAGGGTTAGTGCAGGCTGAGTGTGTACCAGATGTGTGCATGCTTTGTGTGTACAGGATGTATCTGTGTACAGGATGAGTACTGTGTTTACAGGGTGAATGCATTCTGTATCTATATATAGGGTTACTCCATGCTGTATCTGTTCATAGGGTGAGTGCATGCTGTATCTGTGCATAGGGTGAGTGCATGCTGTATCTGTGCATAGGGTGAGCGCATGCTGTATTTTTACAGAGTGAGTGCATGGTGTATCTATGTATAGAGTGAGTGCATGCTGTATCTGCGCATAGGGTGAGTGCATGCTGTATCTGTGCATAGGTTGAGTGCATGCTGTATCTATGCATAGGGTGAGTGCATGCTGTATCTGCGCATAGGGTGAGTGCATGCTGTATCTGTGCATAGGTTGAGTGCATGCTGTATCTGTGCATAGGGTGAGCGCATGCTATATCTGTGCATAGGGTGAGCGCATGCTGTATTTTTACAGAGTGAGTGCATGGTGTATCTATGTATAGAGTGAGTGCATGCTGTATCTATGCATAGGGTAAGTGCATGCTGTATCTGTGCATAGGTTGAGTGCATGCTGTATCTATGCATAGGGTGAGTGCATGCTGTATCTGTGCATAGGGTGAGCGCATGCTGTATTTTTACAGAGTGAGTGCATGGTGTATCTATGTATAGAGTGAGTGCATGCTGTATCTGCGCATAGGGTGAGTGCATGCTGTATCTGTGCATAAGTTGAGTGCATGCTGTATCTATGCATAGGGTGAGTGCATGCTGTATCTATGCATAGGGTGAGTGCATGCTGTATCTGTGCATAGGGTGAGTGCATGCTGTATCTGTGCATAGGGTGAGTGCAAGCTGTGTGTGCAGGGTGAGCTCAGGCTGTATCTGTGCACAAGGTAAGTCCAAGCTGTATCTGAGCACAACGTGAGTGCAGGCTGTGTGTACAGAGTGAGTGAATGCTGTATCTGTGTATAGGGTGAGTGCAAGCTGTGTGTGCAGGGTGAGCTCAGGCTGTATCTGTGCACAAGGTAAGTCCAGGCTGTATCTGAGCACAACGTGAGTGCAGGCTGTGTGTGTACAGATTCAGTGCATTTGGAATCTGTGTACAGAGTGTGTGCAGGCTGTATCTTTATAGAGGGTTAGTGCAGGCTGAGTGTGTACCAGATGTGTGCATGCTTTGTGTGTACAGGATGTATCTGTGTACAGGATGAGTACTGTGTTTACAGGGTGAATGCATTCTGTATCTATATATAGGGTTACTCCATGCTGTATCTGTGCATAGGGTGAGTGCATGCTGTATCTGTGCATAGGGTGAGTGCATGCTGTATCTGTGCATAGGTTGAGCGCATGCTGTATTTTTACAGAGTAAGTGCATGCTGTATCTGTGCATAGGGTGAGTGCATGCTGTATCTGCGCATAGGGTGAGTGCATGCTGTATCTATGCATAGGGTGAGTGCATGCTGTATCTGTGCATAGGTTGAGTGCATGCTGTATATATGCATAGGGTGAGTGCATGCTGTATCTGTGCATAGGGTGAGCGCATGCTGTATCTGTGTATAGAGTGAATCCCAGTGTGTGTACAGGGTGAGTGCAGGCTGTATCTGTATAGAGTGAGTCCCAGTGTGTGTACAGGGTGAGTGTATTCTGTATCTGTGTATAGAGTGAGTCCCAGTGGGTGTACAGGGTGAGTGCATTCTGTATCTGTGTATAGAGTGAGTGCAGGGTGTGTTTGCACAATGTACTCTGACTGCAGACTGTTTCTGTATACAGGGTGAGCGCACTACATATATTTGTACAGGTTTAGTAAAGACTGTGTGTGTACAGGGTGAGTGCAGGCTGTGTGTACAGAGTGAGTGAATGTTGTATCTGTGTATAGGGTGAGTGCAAGCTGTGTGTGCAGGGTGAGCTCAGGCTGTATCTGTGCACAAGGTAAGTGCAGGCTGTATCTGAGCACAACGTGAGTGCAGGCTGTGTGTGTACAGATTCAGTGCATTTGGAATCTGTGTATAGAGTGTGTGCAGGCTGTATCTTTATAGAGGGTTAGTGCAGGCTGAGTGTGTACCAGATGTGTGCATGCTTTGTGTGTACAGGATGAGTACTGTGTTTACAGGGTGAATGCATTCTGTATCTATATATAGGGTTACTCCATGCTGTATCTGTGCATAGGGTGAGTGCATGCTGTATCTGTACATAGGGTGAGTGCATGCTGTATCTGTACATAGGGTGAGTGCATGCTGTATCTGTGCATAGGGTGAGTGCATGCTGTATCTGTGCATAGGGTGAGTGCATGCTGTATCTGTGCATAGGGTGAGCGCATGCTGTATTTTTACAGAGTGAGTGCATGGTGTATCTATGTATAGAGTGAGTGCATGCTGTATCTGCGCATAGGGTGAGTGCATGCTGTATCTGTGCATAGGTTGAGTGCATGCTGTATCTATGCATAGGGTGAGTGCATGCTGTATCTGCGCATAGGGTGAGTGCATGCTGTATCTATGCATAGGGTGAGTGCATGCTGTATCTGTGCATAGGTTGAGTGCATGCTGTATCTGTGCATAGGGTGAGCGCATGCTATATCTGTGCATAGGGTGAGCGCATGCTGTATTTTTACAGAGTGAGTGCATGGTGTATCTATGTATAGAGTGAGTGCATGCTGTATCTATGCATAGGGTGAGTGCATGCTGTATCTGTGCATAGGTTGAGTGCATGCTGTATCTATGCATAGGGTGAGTGCATGCTGTATCTGTGCATAGGGTGAGCGCATGCTGTATTTTTACAGAGTGAGTGCATGGTGTATCTATGTATAGAGTGAGTGCATGCTGTATCTGCGCATAGGGTGAGTGCATGCTGTATCTGTGCATAAGTTGAGTGCATGCTGTATCTATGCATAGGGTGAGTGCATGCTGTATCTATGCATAGGGTGAGTGCATGCTGTATCTGTGCATAGGGTGAGTGCATGCTGTATCTGTGCATAGGGTGAGTGCAAGCTGTGTGTGCAGGGTGAGCTCAGGCTGTATCTGTGCACAAGGTAAGTCCAGGCTGTATCTGAGCACAACGTGAGTGCAGGCTGTGTGTGTACAGATTCAGTGCATTTGGAATCTGTGTATAGAGTGTGTGCAGGCTGTATCTTTATAGAGGGTTAGTGCAGGCTGAGTGTGTACCAGATGTGTGCATGCTTTGTGTGTACAGGATGTATCTGTGTACAGGATGAGTACTGTGTTTACAGGGTGAATGCATTCTGTATCTATATATAGGGTTACTCCATGCTGTATCTGTGCATAGGGTGAGTGCATGCTGTATCTGTGCATAGGGTGAGTGCATGCTGTATCTGTGCATAGGTTGAGCGCATGCTGTATTTTTACAGAGTAAGTGCATGCTGTATCTGTGCATAGGGTGAGTGCATGCTGTATCTGCGCATAGGGTGAGTGCATGCTGTATCTATGCATAGGGTGAGTGCATGCTGTATCTGTGCATAGGTTGAGTGCATGTTGTATATATGCATAGGGTTAGTGCATGCTGTATCTGTGCATAGGGTGAGCGCATGCTGTATCTGTGTATAGAGTGAGTCCCAGTGTGTGTACAGGGTGAGTGCAGGCTGTATCTGTGTATAGAGTGAGTCCCAGTGTGTGTACAGGGTGAGTGCATTCTGTATCTGTGTATAGAGTGAGTCCCAGTGTGTGTACAGGGTGAGTGTATTCTGTATCTGTGTATAGAGTGAGTCCCAGTGGGTGTACAGGGTGAGTGCATTCTGTATCTGTGTATAGAGTGAGTGCAGGGTGTGTTTGCACAATGTACTCTGACTGCAGACTGTTTCTGTATACAGGGTGAGCGCACTACATATATTTGTACAGGTTTAGTAAAGACTGTGTGTGTACAGGGTGAGTGCAGGCTGTGTGTACAGAGTGAGTGAATGTTGTATCTGTGTATAGGGTGAGTGCAAGCTGTGTGTGCAGGGTGAGCTCAGGCTGTATCTGTGCACAAGGTAAGTCCAGGCTGTATCTGAGCACAACTTGAGTGCAGGCTGTGTGTGTACAGATTCAGTGCATTTGGAATCTGTGTACAGAGTGTGTGCAGGCTGTATCTTTATAGAGGGTTAGTGCAGGCTGAGTGTGTACCAGATGTGTGCATGCTTTGTGTGTACAGGATATATCTGTGTACAGGATGATTACTGTGTTTACAGGGTGAATGCATTCTGTATCTATATATAGGGTTACTCCATGCTGTATCTGTGCATAGGGTGAGTGCATGCTGTATCTGTGCATAGGTTGAGCGCATGCTGTATTTTTACAGAGTAAGTGCATGCTGTATCTGCGCATAGGGTGAGTGCATGCTGTATCTATGCATAGGGTGAGTGCATGCTGTATCTGTGCATAGGTTGAGTGCATGCTGTATCTGTGCATAGGGTGAGTGCATGCTGTATCTGTGCATAGGGTGAGTGCATGCTATATCTGTGCATAGGGTGAGCGCATGCTGTATTTTTACAGAGTGAGTGCATGGTGTAGCTATGTATAGAGTGAGTGCATGCTGTATCTGCGCATAGGGTGAGTGCATGCTGTATCTATGCATAGGGTGAGTGCATGCTGTATCTGTGCATAGGTTGAGTGCATGCTGTATCTATGCATAGGGTGAGTGCATGCTGTATCTGTGCATAGGGTGAGTGCATGCTGTATCTGTGCATAGGGTGAGCGCATGCTGTATTTTTACAGAGTGAGTGCATGGTGTATCTATGTATAGAGTGAGTGCATGCTGTATCTGTGCATAGGGTGAGTGCATGATGTATTTGTACAAGGTGAGTGCATGCTGTATCTGTGCATAGGGTGAGTGCATGCTGTATCTTTACAGAGTGAGTGCATGGTGTGTCTATGTACAGAGTGAGTGCATGCTGTATCTATGTATAGGGTGAATGCATGTTGTATCTGTGCATAAGGGTGAGTGCATGCTATATTTGTACAGAGTGGGTGCATGCTGTATCTATGTATAGGGTGAGTGCATGCTGTATCTGTGCATAGGGTGAGTGCATGCTGTATTTGTACAATGTGAGTGGCATGCTGTATCTATGTATAGGGTGAGTGCATGCTGTATTTGTGCATAGGGTGAGTGCATGCTGTATTTGTACAATGTGAGTGCATGCTGTAACAATATATAGGGTCAGTGCATGCTGTATCTGTGCATAGGGTGAGTGCATGCTGTTTTTGCACAATGTGAGTGGCATGCTGTATCTATGTATAGGGTGAGTGCATGCTGTATCTCTGCCCAGTGTTAGTGCATGTTGTATTCGTAAACAGGGTGAATGCACGCTGTGTGTATACAGAGTAAGGATATGCGTTATCTGTGAGCAGGTATTAGGCACTCAGGAGGTTAAAGGGGGGTCATAGCAATGTTGTGAGCAAGTCGGGAGGGATTAAGGATGGATAGTGGGCAGGGTTATGGGTGTGTCTTGGCAGTCAGTTGGTGTGTGGGGGTTGTTTGTAGGCGTGTCTGGCGGTCTATGGGCGGGGATAAATCTGCAAATAGGGACATGTAGCAGAGGGAAAAAAGCTCAGAATTAGGGACTGTCCCTCTTATTTAAGGACAGTAGGGTGGTCTAATACAGGGTGAGGGTACATACAGACCCCCTCCCCCACACACACACACTGACTAGGGATGTGCAAATGTTTTGCAACATTCGAAAAATGAAACGAATTTTAACACATTTGTTTGTTACAAATTTCGAAATGTTTGTACAACATTCTAACATTCGTTTAATGTATTCGAATTATGCAATATTCAAATTAAAAAAAATAGAATTTATATATTTGTAATAGTATTTATAATGCTTTCTTTAAAGAGAAGGTAAACTTTGATGAATGAAACCCGTTTTTTTAAAATACTATTAAAAACAGGGGCACTTTCATTCATCAAAGTTTAGAAAGCAGTCGTTTTGATTAAAAACTTACCTTTGTTTTTTTCACAGCCAGAGCAGCTTCCCCCACCCAGAGATCCTCTCTTCACACGTCAGCAATGACTAATCCGGCTTCCTCCAACCACGGCATGGCCTCAGGCAATGACTACCCTGGGGGGAAAGCCGTGAATGGAGGAAGCCGGATTAGTCATTGCTGACGTGTAAAGAGAGGATCTCCGGGTGGGGGAAGCTGCTCTGACTGTGCAAAGAAGAGAGGTAAGTTTTTAATCAAAACGGCTGCTTTGTAAACTTTGATAAATGAAAGTGCTCCTGTTTTTAATAGTATTTTTTTTAAAAATGGGCTTTCATTCATCAAAGTTTACCTTCACTTTAAATGAAATATTCGAATTATGCAATATTCTAAATAGAAAAATTTGAATTTATATATTTGTATCTATTATGTATAAATTTACAAAATTCCCTACCACATGAACTATTGAACTTCTGAATAGTATTTGTTAAATCGAATATTACATTCGATCTAATTATGAACATTCAAATTCGAAAGTGACATTCAAAAACTGTAAAAAGCATTGATTTTAGAATTTTTAAGAATATTCGTTCTTATCAACATTCGATTATGTAAATCGAATTTCTACAATAACATTTGTTCTAATTTGAATATAAACACATTCACCCATCCCTAAAACTGACCCATAAGATATTATTTATATTAACTAAAATGCAACACATTGGTCATACCAAGGCAGAGACTTATTTCACAACTTAAATAAATATCAGATTTTCCGTGCAGAATGAGGTGTTGACTACTTGATTATATAAAGTGTATCTGCTGCCAGATAATGTGCACTGTACTCCTAGAAAAAAAGAATCAATAAGCCCATTTCCCTAATTCACATTTCAGCAGAAGCATCAGATATGCGTTAGTGCACTGAGAAATTTAAAGGGACAGTCAACACCAAAATATTTGTACATTTTTACCTCTGTAATTACCTTGTATCTAAGCCTCTGCAAACTGCCCCCTTATTTCAGTTCTTTTGACAGACTTGCATTTTAGCCAATCAGTGCTCACTCCTAGGAGCTTCACGTGCGTGAGCTCAATGTTTTTTATATGAAACACATGAACTAACACCCTCTAGTGGTGAAAAACTGTCAAAATGCTTTCAGATTAGAGGCGGCCTTCAAGGTCTAAGAAATTAGCATATGAACCTCCTAGGTTTAGCTTTTAACTAAGAATACCAAGAAATATATATATATATATATATATATATATATATATATGTTAATCTAACATCTCTTGATTCTTCTGTGAATACACATTCCTTAAAGGGTCAGTAAACAACTTGTACTTACAAAACATTTCTGTTGAAGTAGAATAGCATATTAGCCAAGTCTAAACATTTTTACAACAAATGAACATCTTGTTTCTGTGATTAATTTTCAATAGCCAAACTCCACCCAATAATTGTCTTATTGGAGGAGCCAATGCAGACTTGAAACATAATTAAATACATTATATATGCATAGTTTTGAGGTTATTTCCCACCTCCCTCTAGTTGTGTATGCCGTCATGTTGTAATCTAGCTTTCACTACAGCAAAAGCTGCTCCGGAGCCCTTGCGGGGCAGGTTCGTATATGCGAGCCTGCTTCCCGCAATGTAAGAAACAGCGGTCATTAGACCGCTGCTTCTTACGCCCTACACCACCTTTGAGGTGGCGAGGGAAAATCAATGAGAGCTTGATCGCTCTTGGTGATTGACAGCCCCTTCAATCGCGTGAATGAAGGGGCGGGCATTACACACTGCGCGATGAGTGTGTAATGACACATACGGGCCAGCGGATCAACAGATCCTCTGCCCGTATATAGCGAAGGCGGGCGGACAGCTTCGCAAGTTGAGAAGCTGTCCGCCTGCCTGTTAGTACATGGAGCCCTTAGTGCTGAGTTGTATTTAGAAGTGTGTTATAGATTAAAAGATAATAATGTAGACGTGCACTTGCATTTTACATATTTTATTGTAGTGACCAAGTTAAAAAATCATTCTTTTATTTTTCCTATAGGTTAAAGAATGAAGTGAAGAATGGGAACACTTTTACGTTACCTATGATGTCCCGAATATTTTCGCCAATACAACTTCTAAAATCTATTTAATTATAGAGCGGTATGGCCACGGTGTGATGTAATATCATATTTTTTTTAATTAGACTTAAGTTTTTTTTTATTTTGTTGGCCAAACTTTAAACCACATTCTATTTTAGAATTTCATAAGCTTACGCAATAAAACATATTCCCAATAAAAAATAAAAAATATAAAGAGGAAAAGTCCAAAGAAAAAGGGAGAAAGAAAGAGAAGTGGAGAGAGTGTGGCTGTCAAATTCTTGCTGTTACAATGGGTTTTGGAATAGCTGGGACACTTCTTCTCATCACTGGTGTAACCATCATCATATACCTGGTCTCATGGTGGCGTAAGATGAAAGAACGAAACCTCCCACCTGGTCCTGTCCCCCTACCCATACTGGGAAACTTCCTTTATTTTACTCCTGGGGAATTTCCACAAACACTGATGAAGGTGAGGGTATACGTGTAAAAAATATTTACAAATAGATAAGGCTTTCCCTAATCTCTCATGTACACCTGCCACACCAGTGATAAATATAGCTATGTATTGTTATTAAACGCCCTACTAGAAATAAATATCCTAGAACAGAGGGCCAAAGTCTATAAAGCTGTGCGCTTAAAGGGACACTGAACCCAATTTTTTTCTTTTGTGATTCAGATAGAGCATGCAATTTTAAGCAACTTTCTAATTTACTCCTATTATCAATTGTTCTTCGTTCTTTTGCTATCTTTATTTGAAAAAGAAGGCATCTAAGCTTTTTTTTTTGGTTCAGCCTCCGGACAGCACTTTTTTTTATTGGTGGATGAATTTATCCACCAATCAGCAAGAACAACCCAGGTTGTTCACCAAAAATGGGCCAGCATCTAAACTCACATTCTTGCATTTCAAATAAAGATATCAAGAGAATGAAGAACATTTGATAATAGTAGACATGTGTGATTCTTTTTTGATCGATTCGAATTTCCGAATTAAAATAGTGCCGAATCTACCGAATAAATCCGAATTAGTTCTGATTTATTCGGTAAATTCGGATGGCCATGGATTACACTAGTATTGTACAGTATATTAGGTTATATCACTCTGCTATGGGTTACACCTAATATACAGTACATAATACTAGTCTAATACACAGCATATCCCACCTAACACATATCGAAATTCCGAATTTCCGAACTGAACCGAATCCAGCCAAATTTATTTGAATCCGAATAAATCCAAAACGAATTCATTCAAATTTTTCCGAATTCGAATCGATCCGAACCGAAATTTGAAAAAATCTGAATCGATCCAAACCGAACCAAAACTAATTTTTCGATCATGCACATATCTAGATAATATGAGTAAATTAGAAAGTTGCTTAAAATGTCATGCTCTATCTGAATCACAAAAGAAAAAATGTGTCCCTTTAAGCATAAGTCTTTAAAAGATCCCATTCTGCTACAAGGTTCTTCATAGAACCATGTATAGGCTAACTGAACCTTACATTTCTACATGTGAAGGAAAGACACATGCATTATATTATAGTTTCCAACAAAAAATGCAGTTTAAAAGCATATTGAAAGTACAAAGTTAAAATCATAATTAGTACACTTAGAGAATCATATTTATAGTAAGCAAAAAGGTCTCAATAGAGACTGGGCCCACACCTCACAGGGGGTCCAGCTTGTACCAAGACTCCAACTGCTAGAGTCTGGCCCCTCTATGTATCCCCTGAAAAAGCAGGTCTCACAGTTTAAGCAAAGTGTATGGAATTGCCTTTACAAATATGGTGGCAAGAAAGAACCTGCTGCCATATTTGTACAGGAAGTCAGAACAAGTGCATATTCCCTGGTGTGGACTAACCAAGGGAATTGAAAGACTCAAGAGAAGTATTTCCAATTCGGTGCAACATGGGTGTCTATTAATTAGGAATGCTGATAAATTATACCAGTGATTTTTAACCTTTTTTTTGCCGTGGCACACTTTTTTACATTAAAAAATCCTGTGGCACACCACCATCCCAAAATTCAAAAAAAATCACACATTGTAGCCTAATACAGCATATATATATATATATACACATACACACAAATACACACATACTGTATGTATTGTGCTGTTATGCCATGCCTCCTACAAACTACCCCTGCACTGGGAGTAAAAAACAAGCAAAGTTTAAAAAATATGTCACACTGTTGTCAGTCTTCCGTGGCACACCTGAGGATCTCTCACGGCACACTAGTGTGCCACGGCACACTGGTTGAAAAACACTGAATTATACTATTAGGAGTTTGCAAAGCTTTGGAATTGTCGCTGTTAAAACTGCAGAGGCCTACACCTTTGCCCTGGGGCTCACTTAGATCATGTTATGCCCCGTATGCAATAAAATATATATATAATGTATGTTGTGTGAGGAATTACTAATTGTCTAATCGCCAACCATAACTGTTTGAAGTAAAAAAACTAATAATAATACCATACACTTATGCTTTTGTGAGGAAACATTTATTTCTGGAGATAAGATTTTTAAAAATAACATGATCCATAAAATGCATTATTTTAAACAACTTTCCAATTTACTTCATTCTCTTGGTATCTTTTGTTGAAAGAGCAGCAATGCACTACTGGGAGATAGCTGAACACACTGGATGAACCAAAGAAAACAGACATATAAATGCAGCCACCAATTATTTCTGAGCTCTAAATAATGCATTGATGCAACTTCAACAAAATATGTCAAGACAATGAAGCAATTTTAAAGGTGTTACTCAATTATGAAAGTTTAATTTTTAATTTATAGTTCTTTTAATAGAGGCCATAATGTTAGACTATAATTTTCATATGGTATTATTAGGGTCAATTGAGGACTGTATTCAGTGTTCTTAGATTCAAGGAGAACTCGTCAAGTCAGTTGGATCATAACCAATAATCACAATAATTACATATACCTCAAAGTAAATCATGTAGAAAAGTTTTATATTTCTTTAGTAAAGGTTTCATATATAATACTTCATCTTTCCCTAGCTGTGCAAGACCTATGGAAATGTCTACACCGTGTATATATTCAATTATCGTAGTGTGCTTCTGATCGGTTATGATGCTGTGAAGGAGGCTTTGGTTGACAACAGTGATTCATTTAGTGAACGAGGAATTATGGCCGTAGCTGATGTCCTCTTCAAAAATTATGGTAAGCGAATGGAACATGCTGATAGGTGTTGAATATTAGCTTCTTGTAAGCTTAAACCAGGGTTTCCTATCTCAAGACCTCTGGATCTAACTACAGCCCAGAAGTGTAGGATAATCTGGGATGAGACCTTGTTATATAACCACAATTACTAAGCAGCTGATTATATACCAGGGTTACCATCTCTAGACCTATCTACAGTCCAGAAGTTTAGGATTATCTAGGTTGAGAACATGTTATATAACCACAATTACTAAGCAGCTGATTATATACCAGGGTTTAACATCTCTAGACCTCTGGATCTAACTACAGTCCAGAAGTTTAGGATTATCTAGGTTGAGAACATGTTATACAACCACAATTACTAAGCAGCTGATTATATACCAGGGTTTGACTTCTCTAGACCTCTGGATCTAACTACAGTCCAGAAGTTTAGGATTATCTAGGATGAGAACAATTTATATAACCACAATTACTAAGCAGCTGATTATATACCAGGGTTTACCATCTCTAGACCTCTGGATCTAACTACAGTCCAGAATGTTTGAATTATCTAGGATGAGAACATGTTATATAGCCACAATTAATTAGCAGCTGATTATATACCAGGGTTTACCAACTCTAGACCTCTGTATCTAACCACAGAAAAGAAGTTTAGGATTATCTAGGATGAGAAAATGTTATATAACCACAATTAATTAGCAGCTGATTATATACCGGGTTTTACCATCTCTAGACCTCTGGATCTAAGCACAGTCCAGAAGTTTAGGATTATCTAGAATGATAACATGTTATATAACCACAATTACTAAACAGCTGATTATATAATCCGTACTGTAAATTAAAGGGACAAAAACCCCAAAATGTTCTTTTATGATTCAGAAAGGGCATATTTTTGTAAACAACTTTCCAATAGTTTGGCTATTGATAACTAATTGCAGTAAAAAATGTTAATTTGCTTTAAAAATGTTTTTTTTTAGAATTGGCTAATATATTATTCTACTGCAATACAACAGAAATGCCTTATAATTATAATGTGTTTACTGTCCATTAAAAGGTACAGTCTAGTCAAAATTAAATGTTCATGATTCAGATCCAATTTACTTTTATCATTAAACTTGCTTTGTTCTCTGGGTATTCTTAGTTTAAAGCTAAACCTAGGTAGTCTCATATGCTAATTTCTAAGCCCTTGAAGGCCGCCTCTTATCTCAGTGCATTGACAGTGTTTCACAGCTAGACAGTGCTAGTTCATGTGTGTCGTATAGATAACATTGTGCTCACTTCCGTGAAGTTATTTATGAGCCAGCACTGATTGGCTAAAATGCAAGTCTGTCAAAAGAACTGAGATAAGGGGGCAGTCTGCAGAGGTTTAGATATAAGGTAATCACAGAGGTAAAAATTATAATTATATCATCTTGTTGGTTATGCAAAACTGGGGAATGAGTAATAAAAGGGATTATTTATCTTTTTAAACAATAAAAAATTCTGGAGTGGACCGTCCCTTTAAAAAAAAGTGATGGATAGATTTGAATGCTCTTACAGTGAAAAGGAAGTTTATATTTTTGGAGATTAAGGGCTCCATTTATTAAACAGCGGATGTTGCTTCGGAGGCCCATCGTTTCAGACTTGCATGAAACAGAAGTTAAGAAGCGTCCGATCCGGTTAGGATGATTGACAGCCCCTGCTAGCAGCCGATTGGCCGCCAGTGAGCAGAGGGAGGCATTGCACAAGAATTTCAGCAAAAATGCTTGTGCAATGATAAATGCAGACAGTGTATGCAAAATCAATAACAAAAAAAGTGCTACAGATAAAAAATGAAAATGGTTGATAGTAATATTGTCAACATATATTGTCAATATTCAAAAGGGCTCATAGATTCTAATCAAACTTAAGGTCAGAATAGGTCAAAATCTGATATCAAGTGGTCAAGACTATTGTATTTAAAAAGGTCAAAAGTTCTAAAAGACTGTTTTTTGATAGAGTGCAGATATCAAATTGTCCCTTTAGAATGTGTAACAAATTTAAGTTACTTTCGGGTTTTCAAAGTGATTAGAATTAGTTTTGAATTTGAAAACCCTTGGGAAATACATGTGAAATACTTAACTAACTGTAATGGACTAAAATTATGTTTTGTCTGTGTTTTTTTTCCTCACTTTAAAGGGACAGTCTAGTCCAAAATAAACTTTCATGATTCAGATAAAGAATGTAATTTTAAACAATTTTCCAATTTACTTTTATCACCAATTTTGCTTTGTTCTCTTGGTATTCTTAGTTGAAAGCTAAACCTAGGAGGTTCATATGCTAATTTGAAGGCCGCCTCTTCTCTCAGGGCATTTTGACAGGTTGTCACCACTAGAGGATGTTAGTTCACGTATGTCATATAGATAACACTGTGCTCACGCATGTGGAGTTCAGGTAAGCCAGCTCTGATTGGCTAAAATGGATGTCTGTCAAAAGAACTGAAATAAGGGGGCAGTTTGCAGAGGCTTAGATACAAGGTAATCACAGAGGTAAAAATTGTATTTATATAACTGTGTTGGTTGTGCAAAACTAGGGAATGTGTAATAAAAGCATTTTCTATCTTTTTAAACAATAAAAATTCTGGTGTAGACTGTCCCTTTAATGAAAATTGAGGGGCATAATGCACAAAAGGACAAAGATAAGAATTTATTAGCAATTACCATACTTCTTACACATATATTTACTGACTAAATTACACAGACCTTGCAATATTATGAGAGATCCTGTCCCTTAACCAGTTTACCCCAATATGTCTCCAAAATTATTTTCAGGGATTGTTTTTAGCAATGGGGAGCGATGGAGAGTCATGCGCAGATTTTCTCTCATGACTTTGAGAAATTTTGGAATGGGAAAGAGAACCATTGAAGAGAGGATCCAAGAGGAAGC
Organism: Bombina bombina; assembly: GCF_027579735.1. NCBI lineage: Eukaryota > Metazoa > Chordata > Amphibia > Anura > Bombinatoridae > Bombina > Bombina bombina. The sequence continues at coordinate 496,945,508 of NC_069505.1, read as the reverse complement.
CATGTATCTTGCTGAGGAGTTTCAGAAGATGCAAGGTCAGTAGATATAGTCAATAATAACTTCTTTTTTTATAGGGGACAGCCTAGTCAAAATTAAATTTTCATGATCAAATTTGCTTTGTTCACTTGGTATTCTTTGTTGAAAGCTAAACCCTTCTAAGCCCTTGAAGGCCGCTTTTAGCTTAAGCCCTTAACGAATGTGACGTACCCTGTATGTCACTGGTCATTAAGGTTTTTTCTGGGTGTAATAGTGTGGGGCTTGCCGCTATTAAACCCTCCCTCCCTCCTGCAGGCTTTCTATAATAGCGCAGTCTCATCACTAATGAAAAACGCACCCCCACAAAAAAAACGGCGACATACAGGGTACATTGCTGGTCCTTAAGGGGTTAATTTAAGGTAAGACTTTAAGATGACTAAGGTGTAGACTGTCCCTTTAAAAGCATTTAAAACTAAAATATTTTAACAAAAATGACATTGTTTTGTTGTTCAAGGTCAAACCCTTTCAAAATCTTCTTGAGTGTTTAGCGTATCTGCTTTTCTCTAGTTGTTTATGGATATATATATAAATGAGCTGTTGTATTAATAAAACAAAGATGTGCATCAAATAGGAGGGTTTCTGGAAAGCAGTGGAAAACTATCATTTATACCATCTAAATTACATTAAAAGCAAGTGAAATAGGTCATAATAAGCTGCAATTTCTTATTATGTACATTTTGGGCTAGGGCAAAAACACGCATTGAAGATAGCAATTCTTCTTGTGCGCTAACCCAATCACATTAGTAAAAAATTGTGACCCTGATGCGCGTTTCACATATTTTACATTCCTATGTTATTCACATAGAAAATATTGTACTTTTCATTGTTAAATATATATTTCTATATATGTATATATACTGTCTGTATGTATATATATATATATATATATATATATGATACTGTTAATGTAAATACATAGCTCCTGACCTGACTGCACGTGCGTGTAGTCAGTGACAGTGAGACTGTGAATCTGCATTGTGGCAGTTGCAGAGCTAAGTGAGGGCTGAATGAGAGCGGCTAGTGGCAGCTGAACTGAAAAGGCGAGCCAGCGCAGCGGTGAGCCGAGACTGATACATCTAGCACTCGTCGTATCAGCAGTGCCCAATCTTCATCAGCATCTCGTAATGTCTTTAAGAGAAAAGCTACAGAGAAGTATCTTTTCATCTAATTGAGAAATTAGAAATTAGGAAAAAACGTAGGCCATTTAAATTATTCAAAGAAAATAGTACAGACTCAACATTCCATTTTTATAAGGAATGTAAAAAAGCATGCAAAAAAGCAATCAAATTAGCCAAAATTGAAAATGAAAAATTAATTGCAAAGTATTCTAAGTCTAACCCTAAAAGGTTCTTTAAGTACAAAAATAGCAAAAAATCTAAGAAGGACAATATAGGTACATTAAAAGGTGTGGAGGGTAGCATGATTAACAGTGACAGGGAGAAGGCTGAGGTACTAAATCAGTTTTTTTCTTCAGTATACACAAGAGAGGAACCATTGGATGATACTTTGGAACAAAATAGAACATTCCAGCCCATACCATTAACTGGGTTATGTTTAGAGGATATCAGGAAAAAACTGGATAATATTAAGGTAAATAAAACTCCAGGCCCAGATGGAATACACCCAAGGGTGTTAAGGGAATTTAGCACTGTTATAGACAAACCACTACTTTTCATTTTTCAAGCCTCATTATCCTCAGGCATGGTAGCCCAGGATTGGCGCAAAGCTGATGTGGTGCCACACTTCAAAAAGGGAAGCAGGGATGATCCAGGAAGCTATAGACCAGTTAGCCTGACATCAATAGTGGGGAAGATATTTGAAGGGATTATAAGGGATTATATTGACGAGCATATTCGTGTAAACAAAATTATGAGTTCTAATCAGCATGGTTTTAGGAGAAATAGATCATGTCAAACTAATCTAATTAGATTCTACGAGGAAGTAAGTAAAAATATAGATAAAGGGGAATCAGTTGGTGTGATATTCTTAGATTTTGCAAAGGCATTTGATACAGTGCCACATGAGAGATTAATGCACAAAATTAAGGGACTGTGAATAGCTGAAAATGTTAGCTCATGGATAAATAACTGGATAAAAGATAGGGAGCAACGAGTAGTAGTAAATGGATCATACTCAGATTGGACAAAGGTAATCAGTGGAGTCCCCAAGGGATCAGTACTGGGCCCTGTTCTTTTTAATATTTTTATAAATGACTTGGAGCAAGGATTAAATAGCGACATCTCTATTTTTGCAGATGATACTAAGTTAAGTAAGGTCATTAGGTCAGAGCAGGATGAACTTTCGTTACAAAGGGATCTGCAAAAATTAGAAGTATGGGCAAGTAAATGGAAAATGAGATTTAATATGGGAAAATGCAAGGTTCTACATTTTGGAAGTAAAAATAAACAGGCAACATATTTTTTTAAATGGGACAAGACTTAGCCAAACACAGGAGGAAAGGGATTTGGGAGTAGTAATAGATAACAAGCTAAAGATGGGTGCACAATGCAGGGCAGCGGCTTCAAAGGCTAATAAGATACTAGCATGTATTAAAAGAGGCATTGATTCAAGGGAGGAAAGCATAATTCTGTCACTATATAAAGCCCTGGTAAGACCTCACCTTGAATATGGAGTGCAGTTCTGGGGACCGATCGCAAAAAAAGATATGGCAGAACTAAAAAAAGTTTAGAGAAGGGCCACAAAGCTAATAAGGGGATTGGAGAATTCAACCTATGAGGAGAGGCTAGCCAAACTGGGTCTGTTTTCCTTAGAAAAAAGGCGCTTGAGAGGTGACATGATTACTTTATATAAATACTAGTCCTAAAGCCTGTGTACACGGGCCATTTTTTGCAGTACAGCGGTCCCACCCCTTGCTCTCTCTCTATCCCCCCTCTCTTTTGCTCTCTCTTTCTCCCCTCTCTTTTGCTCTCTCTCTCCCCTCTCTTTTGCTCTCTCTCTCCTCCCTCTATTTTACTCTCTCTCTCTCTCCCCTCTCTTTTGCTCTCTCTTCCCCCTCTCTTTTGCTCTCTCTCTTCCCCCTCTGTTTTGCTCTCTCTCTCTCCCCCCTCTCTTTTGCTCTCTCTCCCTCTCTTTTGCTTTCTCTCTCTCTCTCTCCCCTCTCTTTTGCTCTCTATCTCCCCTCTCTCTTTTGCTCTCTCTCCCCTCTCTCTTTTGCTCTCTCTCTCCCTATTTTGCTCTCTCTCTTCCTCTCTTTTGCTGTCTCTCCATCTCTTTTGCTCTCTCCCCCCCTCTCTTTTGTGCTCTCTCCCCCTCTCTTTTGCTCTCTCTCTCTCTTTTACTGTATCTCACCTTCTCTTTTATTTCTCCCCCTCTCTTTTGCTGTCTCTCCCCCTCTCATTTGCGGTCTCTCCCCCCTCTTTTTGCTCTCTCTCTCCTCCCTCTCTTTTACTCTCTCTCTCTCCCCTCTCTTTTGCTCTCTCTTCCCCCTCTCTTTTGCTCTCTCTCTTCCCCCTCTCTTTTGCTCTCTCTCTCCCCCCTCTCTTTTGCTCTCTCTCCCTCTCTTTTGCTCTCTCCCCTCTCTTTTGCTCTCTCTCTCCCCTCTCTTTGCTCTCTCTCTCCCCTCTCTCTTTTGCTCTCTCTCTCCCCTCTCTCTTTTGCTCTCTCTCTCCCCTCTCTCTTTTGCTCTCTCTCTCCCTCTTTTGCTCTCTCTCTTCCTCTCTTTTGCTGTCTCTCCATCTCTTTTGCTCTCTCTCCCCCTCTCTTTTGCGCTCTCCCCCCTCTTTTGCGCTCTCTATCTCCCCCTCTCTTTTGCTCTCTCTCTCCCCTCTCTCTTTTGCTCTCTCTCTCTTCCCTCTCTCTTTTGCTCTCTCTCCCTCTTTTTCTCTCTCTCTTCCTCGCTTTTGCTGTCTCTCCATCTCTTTTGCTCTCTCCCCCTCTCTTTTGCTCTCTCTCTCTTTTACTGTATCTCTCCTTCTCTTTTATTTCTCCCCCTCTCTTTTGCTGTCTCTCCCCCTCTCATTTGCTCTCTCTCTCTCTCTCCCCCTCTCTTTTGCTCTCTCTCCCCCTCTTCTGTTCTCTCTCTCCCTCTCTCTTTTGCTGTCTCTCTACTTCTCTTTTGCTGTCTCTCTTCCTCTCTTTCTCTCTCTCTCCCCCTCTTATGCTTTCTCTCTCCCCCTCTTCTGCTCTCTCTCCCCTCTCTCTTTTGCTGTCTCTCTTCCTCTCTTTTGCTGTCTCTCTTCCTCTCTTTTGCTCTCTCTCCCCTCTTTCTTTTGCTGTCTCTCTTCCTCTCTTTTGGTGTCTCTCACTCTCTTTTGTTCTCTCTCCCCCTCTTTTGCTCTCTCTCTCTCCCCCTCTTCTGCTCTCTCTCTTTCTCTCTCTCCCCCTCTTTTGCACTCTCCCCCTCTCTTTTGCTGTCTCTCCCTCTCTTTATCCCCCCTCTTCTGCTCTCTCTATCCCCCTCTTTAGAGCTCTCTGTCTCTCACGGCCAGTCAGCCAATCGGCCATGGCACCCGGCCCCGCCCAGTTATGCCCGGCCCCGCCCATGGCACACCTGGCCCCGCCCCCGGCACACCCACCCAATCACGCCAACTCCACACGCCAGATGCCAGGTCAGTTGGAAGGCCAGGTGTGTTTGTCCTCGCACGCAGTCTCTACTGTGCATGATAGCTTCGGACAAACACACTTGACCTTTTATTATATAGGATATTCAAGGCCCATATACAGAGATGGCAGAAGCTCTGTTTTTTCCAAGAAAATTGTTTCTGACAAGAGGTCACAATTTAAGGTTGGAGGAAAGGAGATTTAATCTCCTGCAACGGAAATGTTTTTTCACTGTAAGAGCAATAAGATTGTGGAACTCATTACCAAAAGAGGTAGTGAATGCCAATACCATAGATACATTTAAAAATAGTCTGGATACATTTCTGTATATAAACAAAATTCATGGATATGATTGCTAGTATTAAATGGGTCACCTTTTAGTGGGGTTATTTAAGCTTAACTGGAGCTTTTTGTAAGTATTTTAGATTTGTATAGGTTGAACTCGATGGACTTAGGTCTTTTTTCAACCTTATCTACTATGTTTTTAGCATGTGAAACTTATTGTGATATGTGCCTTTAAGGGAAATAGGTAAAACTGCACAAAATAGGCTGGGCCAACCAAGGTTTAAAAAGGCTGTTGTGAGTGTAGTAGATTATTGCCCTGATGAAGCCCCAGTGTGAGTCTGCCTTAGGGGTGAAACACATATGATGTTGGTATAAAGGCTTTTAAAATCATGCTGTAATACACAGTAGGTTTGGACGTTTATTTGACCGCAATACTCAGATGCAATTGAATCCTGTGAGCTGTGGATACAAGGTTGATACAAAGTATGGTGATTAGGTGCCATTTCACCTGGGTGTTGGTGTGATTCAATACCGTGACTGGTTTGGATTTGAATTAAATAGAATATGGAACCTTGATGGGAGAGGGCCCATGGTAGGACAGCAAAGGTCGCCCTGTGTGCATCTACCTCCAATTAAGATTTGTCTTGGGAACACAAGTTTTGTCTGCTGTAAAATTAACATCGGAGTTTTGGATATGCTACTGTTGTGACGTCAAAAGAGGAGGGCTCTACAGAGAAAATCAATCACTCGTTTGTTTACGAGCTCCCATGAAAGGGAGTCCCAGGAGGGAACTTTGAGCCGCTTCCCAGGCGTTTGGTCACGTAAGCATTACAACATTGACACTGATAATCCTTTACCAGTCCGGTCTAACCTTAAGTGCGGTGTATACCGCGGTTGAACTTACCGGAGTTTCCACTTGGTTCTATGTTTGTCACTCCATGCCCATGATGGCTACTGTCACCATTGAAATGGACCGTTGTTTTCCTGTCATTATTTCTATGCACATCACAATGATGCAGGTTTTTCCGCTTTGTACTAAGATTATATAGCTAGCTCACTTATGATTGTTACATTAGGTGTTAAGTTCTGTGTGCAATATGATCGATCCTAAATGTTTCATTTCATTTCTTTGGATTATGCAGCATGAATGAGTTTGCGTATCAAACCTTTTATGGAAAGTGTAACAAAGAGACCCTTCTTTGGAATCTTTTTGATTAATAAAATATATATGGTGTTCAAAATAAAAAGAGTGCTGAATTCCCTTTCTTTTTCAATAAGGAATAAATTATCCTCCTTATATTCTTCTTAAACATGGTCTAATATATATATATATATATATATATATATATATATATATATATATATATATATATATATATATATATACATATATATATATATATATTTACAATAAAAAGGACATTGTTCTGTATGTGACGAACATGGTAATTTAAAATATTAATCATTTATGCTGGGTTTAGCGCACTTCAATAAATGCTATCGGGTTAGCGCATGAGTATGGGTTTTGTTTTGCATTTTTCGTGCTCCATTGAAGTCTATGGGAGAATAGGTCGCAATATTTTAAGTCCAACTCTTTGTGCACGTCGGGTTTTTCTTTCTGGGCAAACTTTTTACTTTCAACTCAAAATCTGCCGAACGCAAAAGTATCTGTCAAGCGATGTAAATGCACGAATGCTAAATATCACCAGAGAGTTAAATTGTGAGTGTAATGCCCCCTACAAGTTCCTACACTTAAAGGGACACTAAACGTCTTGAGAATTTTATATAAAATGTTTAGTTATGCATAGTAAAGTAATTTTGCAATATACTTCCATTATTTATTATTTATTTGTTCTTTTTTTCTTCTAATTTTGCTCTGAAAACTAATTCTACGAACCTGAAATGCACCCTGCTGACTTATCAAGGCCAACCCTGCTACATAGTTTACCTAATTGTTTTTAGCTTAAAACAACTGCAAAACAAAACATTTTCTAATAACATGGGATGGTTCCTCCAAATAAGTGGTGGATGGTTTAGGGTATTGATAAACAATTTTAGAGAACATACTAATTTGTTTGAAGAATGTTTAGATTTGGTTGGTATGGTATTCTATAGAAAGATTACAAAAATTGTTATGTAATTAAGATCTTTACTCTTCCTTTCAACTACATAAGAAGATCTGGAATCCTTGTAATGTTTCAAGGGACAGTCTAGTCAAAATTAAACTTTCATGTCATTTTAAACTTTCATACTCACTTTTATCATCAAATTTGCTTTGTTCTCTTCATATTCTTTATTGAAAGTTACCCTAGGTAGGCTCATTTGCTAATTTCTAAGCCTTTAAAGGCTGCCTCTTATCTCAAAGCATTTGACAGTTTTTCACAGCTAGAGGGCGTTAGTTCATGTGTGCCATATAGATAAGATTGTGCTCATGCCCGTGTAGTTACTGATTGGGCACTGATTGGCTAAAATGTAAGTCAAAATAACTGAAATAAGGGGGCAGTCTGCAGAGGCTTAGATACAAGATAATCACAGAGGTAAACAGTAGATTAATATGACTGTGTTGGTTATGCATAATGGGGGAATGGGTAATAAAGGGATTATCTATTTTTTTAAACAATAAAAATTCTAAAGTCCTTTTAAGGTAATGTAGGTTTCAAGAAAGGATTACTAAATATTTGATTTAGGATTATTAGTTGGAATTCAATAAACTACATTTATACAGATGTTATTGGATTTATATATATTTAACACTTATATATTTTCAAATTTGTAGCAGAGCTTTGAACATTAAGTACATGAAGTAATTTTTAAAATCATAGAAGGCCCTGCCCATGCAGGATCTTGGACAGATAGCTCAGCATGCTAATGCACTGTAGCTGAGCTCTGTAGCAACCCGAGGTTTGCAGGTTCGATCCCCGGCGAAGTCCACTCAGCCTTTAATCCTTCCGAGGTCGATAAAATGAGCAGCGCCTTGAGACCCTTACGGGTGATCGGGTGATTAGCCGCGCTTTACAAGTACCCAATACATACATACATATGCTTGTGAGTAATTTGATTATTAAATAAGGATATATTCTTATTTTTACAAATATTTTGGTAAGACTCCACTGACCTTGTACAAACCTAAAACACGTCTCTCCCATTTTCGATCTTTAAGGACTCTTTTTTTTTATTTGAATTCTAGATACCTCATTTGATCCAACATACCTGTTGGGATTGTCCGTCTCCAACATCATCTGCTCCATTGTCTTTGGCCAGAGGTTTGACTACAAAGACGAAAAGTTTATGTCTCTCCTTTTCTATATGAGGGAAATGATCAGACTTCTAAATTCCAGCCTTGGGCAGGTCGGTTCTTGATGTTATTAAATATGTAAAAATGGAGAAGTATTATAAAAATCAATGCAAATGGTCTATTCATGATTACATGTTTATATTTATTCCAATATCTCTCTCTCTGTTTGCAGATAATCAACTTCTTTCCAAATCTGTCCCAATATGTGCCCGGTCCTCAACAAAAGATATTTAAATATTTTCAAAGCATAAGGGAATTTTTGTTGGATTCAGTTCAAGCCCACAAAGAGACGTTAGATGAAAACTGCCCCCGAGACTTAATCGACTGTTTTCTCTTGAAGCTCAAGGAGGTGATGTAATGAAAGGGTAGACTACTTTGTAGTGGGCATTGCTCACTTGAGGTCTGATTATCAAAAGAGTGTTTTAAGATGGAGAGAAACCAAATAAATTCTTTGAGGGCTTTTTTGAGGATTATATTGTACCGTGTCTCTCCAGAGCCATAAAAAGCGAAATAAACAGCTCTCAACCAAATAAATAATAAATTGTTGGACCTAAAAATACGGACGAGACTTCTTAGATTATCTCGCTAAAGTGGAGAGCCTTAGAACATCAGGCTCTTAGGGGTCGATTTATTAAGCAGCAGATGCTACATCGAAGCCCCATCGTTTTAGGTCTGACTGAAACGGTAGTTAAGAAGCAGCGGTCGTAAGATGATTGACGGCCCCTGCTAGCGGCCAATTGGCCGAGATTGAGCAGGGGGCGGCATTGCACAATAATTTAACCAGAAATGCTTGTGCTATGTTAAATGCTGACAGTGTATGCATTTAGCGAGGTCGAGCTGACTACATCGAATCATGTCCGCTTGCGTCTTCATAAATCTACCCCTTTGTGTCTGTGGCTAGGAAGGAAATCTTCATCATTGATTTTTTATACCATGTATTTATCAGGAGAAGAATAATCGCCATACTGAATTTCACAATGATAATTTAACTGGTACCATCAGTGATCTGTTTTTTGCTGGGACAGAGACTTCAAGCGTTACACTAAGATACAGCTTCTTTATCATGCTTAAATACCCTGATATACAAGGTAGGTAACCTCACTAATATGCAGTGTCCCTAAATATTTCTTTAAAAGGACATGAAACCTAAAAATGTCTTTCATGATTCAGATAGAGCATACAATTGTAACCAACTTTCCAATTTACTTCTATTATCACATTTACTTCATTTTCTTGACATCCTTTGTTGAAGTAGCAGCTATGCATTACTAGGAGGAAGCTGAACACATTGGCATGTATTTATCAAGCCGTCAACCGCAAATATGCTGGAATTCCGCAGCGTATTTGTGACGAGCCTGATTCGCCTTAGTTATCAAACCCTACAGACCGTCAAAAGTAGAATCTAGTGGCGTAACATACGATCCGCCGGACTCAGTCCGACCCAGATCGATGCATACGTCACTCCAGATGTTCCGAACGCAAGTTCGGCACTATCTGACTACTTTTGCTAGTTATCAAATAACTAGCAGGTACGCTCTGCAGTTTTCTGGCCCAGTGTACCTGGTTTTCAATCCGCCACCCTGGAGGCGGCGGATGCCATAGGAATCAATGGGAGTCGGAAAGCAGTGAGAGCTCATATTTGCTGCTGCCCGATATCCCATTGATTCCTATGGTAATATCTACACCTAACACCCTAACATGTACCCCGAGTCTAAACACCCCTAAACTGCCACCCCCTACACCGCCGCCACCTACATTATACTAATTAACCCCTAAACCGCCACTCCCGGACACCGCCGCAACTAAATAAAGTGTTAAACCCCTAATCCGCCGCTCCCGGAGCCCACTGCCACCTACATTATATTTATTAACCCCTAATCTGCCCCCCCCCTACACCTCCGCCACCTACATTATATTTGTTAACTCTTAATCTGCCCCCCCTACACCGCCGCCACTATATTAAATGTATTAACCCCTAAACCTAAGTCTAACACTAACCCTAACACCCACTAACTTAAATATAATTTAAATAAATCAAAATAAATTATTTCTATTTAAAACTAAATACTTACCTATAAAATAAACCCTAAGATAGCTACAATATAACTACTACTTACATTGTAGATAGTTTACGATTTTTTTTAATTTTACAGGCAGCTTTGTATTTATTTTAACTAGCTACAATAGTTATTAAATAGTTATTAACTATTTAATAACTACCTAGTTAAAATAAATACAAAAGTACCTGTAAAATAAAACCTAACCTAAGTTACAATCACACCTAACACTACTCTTTAATTAAATAAATTACCTACATTAGCTACAATTAACTACAATTAAGTAAAATTATCTAAAGTACAAAAAAACACACTAAATTACAGAAAATAATAAAATAATTACAAGATTTTAAACTAATTACACCTAATCTAATCCCCCTAATAAAATAAAAAAGCCCCCCAAAATAAAAAAAAATGCCTACCCTACACTAAATTACAAATAGCCCTTAAAAGGGCTTTTTGCGGGGCATTGCCCCAAAGTAATCAGCTCTTTTACCTGAAAAAAAAGTACAATACCCCCCAACATTAAAACCCACCACCCACACAACCAACCCTACTCTAAAATCCACCCAATCCCCCCTTAAAAAAACCTAACACTTACCCCTTGAAGATCACCCTACCTTGAGACATCTTCACCCAACCGGGCCAAAGTCCTCAACAAAGCCGGGCGAAGTGGTCCTCCAGACGGGCAGAAGTCTTCATCCAATCCGGGGCGAAGTGGTCCTCCAGACGGGCAGAAGTCTTCATCCAGATGGCATCTTCTATCTTCATCCATCCGGCGCGGAGCAGGTCCATCTTCAAGACATCCAATGCGGAGCATCCTTCCTGGCTGATGACTAACCGATGAATGAAGGTTCCTTTAAATCAGTGATTTTTAACCTTTTTTTTGCCGTGGCACACTTTTTTACATTAAAAAATCCTGTGGCACACCACCATCCCAAAATTTTAAAAAAATCACACGTAGCCTAATACAGCATATATATACACATACAAACACACACACACATACTGTATGTATTGTGCTGTTATGCCATGCCTCCTACAAACTACCCCTGCACTGGGAGTAAAAAACAAGCAAAGTTTAAAAAATATGTCACACTGTTGTCAGTCTGCCGTGGCACACCTGAGGATCTCTCACGGCACACTAGTGTGCCACGGCACACTGGTTGAAAAACACTGCTTTAAATGACGTCATCCAAGATGGCGTCCCTTCAATTCCGATTGGCTGATAGAATTCTATCAGCCAATCGGAATTAAGGTAGGAAAAATCCTATTGGTTGATGCAATCAGCCAATAGGATTGAAGTTCAATCCTATTGGCTGTTCCAATCAGCCAATAGAATGCAAGCTCAATCCTATTGGCTGATTGGATCAGCCAATAGGATTGAACTTCAATTATATTGGCTGATCGCATCAACCAATAGGATTTTTCCTACCTTAATTCCGATTGGCTGATAGAATTCTATCAGCCAATCGGAATTGAAGGGACGCCATCTTGGATGACGTCATTTAAAGGAACCTTCATTCGTCGGTTAGTTATCGGCCAGGAAGGATGCTCCGCGTCGGATGTCTTGGAGATGGACCCGCTCCGCACCGGATGGATGAAGATGCCTCCTGGATGAAGACTTCTGCCCGTCTGGAAGACCACTTCGCCCCGGCTTGGATGAAGACTTCTGCCCGTCTGGAGGACCACTTTGCCTGCTTCGTTGAGGACTTCGGCCCGGTTGGGTGACGACGTCTCAAGGTAGGGTGATCTTCAAGGGGTTACTGTTAGGTTTTTTTAAGGGGAGATTGGGTGGGTTTTAGAGTAGGGTTGGGTGTGTGGGTGGTATTGTACTTTTTTTTCAGGTAAAAGAGCTGATTACTTTGGGGCAATGCCCCGCAAAAAGCCCTTTTAAGGGCTATTTGTAATTTAGTGTAGGGTAGGGATTTTTTATTTTTTTTATTTTTGGGGGCTTTTTTATTTTGTTAGGGGGATTAGATTAGGTGTAATTAGTTTAAAAATCTTGCAATTATTTTATTATTTTCTGTAATTTTGTGTTTGTTTGTTTTTGTACTTTAGATAATTTTATTTAATTGTAGTTAATGTAGGTAATTTATTTAATTATAGAGTAGTGTTAGGTGTAATTGTAACTTAGGTTAGGTTTTATTTTACAGGTACTTTTGTATTTATTTTAACTAGGTAGTTATTAAATAGTTAATAACTATTTAATAACTATTTAATAACTATTGTAGTATAAATACAAAGTTGCCTGTAAAATAAAAATAAATCATAAGCTAGCTACAATGTAACTATTAGTTATATTGTAGCTATCTTAGGGTTTATTTTATAGGTAAGTATTTAGTTTTATATAGGAAGAATTTATTTTGATTTATTTAAATTATATTTAAGTTAGTCGGTGTTAGGGTTAGTGTTAGACTTAGGTTTAGGGGTTAAAACATTTAATATAGTGGCGGCGGTGTAGGGGGGGGGCAGATTAGGGGTTAATAAATATAATGTAGGTGGCAGTGGGCTCCGGGAGCGGCGGTTTAGGGGTTAAACACTTTATTTAGTTGCGGAGGGGCCCGGGAGCGGCAGGAAAGCGGGTTAATAACTTTATGAAGGTGGCGGCGGTATAGGGGGTGGAAGATTAGGGGTTAATATGTATAATGTAGGTGGCGGTGGGCTCTGGGAGCGGCGGTTTAGGGGTTAATACATTTATTAGAGTTGCGGTGGGCTCCGGGAGCAGCGGTTTAGGGGTTAATAACTTTATTTAGGTGCGGTGGGCTCCGGGAGCGGCGGTTTAGGGGTAAAACAGTATAGTATAGTGTGGGTGCTTAGTGACAGTATACCAAGAAAGCTGAAAAAAAGCCGAAGAGCAGCGAGATCGATGACTGTTAGTTAACAACAGTCCGCTGCTCATCGCACCGTACTTGGTGCGCAGCTTTTTGACAGCTTTTTTGGTAACTTTGGAGAACATATTCAGGTCCACGGCAGCGATGTTAGGCGAACTTAGGCGAGCGTATTGGTGCCGTCGAATGCAAGAAAGTCGACGACTTGATAAGTAGATGCCATTGGGTGAACCAGTGGCAAAAGGTATTCATGTGCCGTCGCCAATAAGAAGTTAGCTCTCAGCAATGCATTGCTGCTTCTGAGCCTACATAGGAAGGCTTTTCAACAAAAGATGTCAAGAGAACAAATTAGTTAATATGATTATAATTAGAAAGTTGTTTAAAATGCTTTTTTCTGAACCGTGAAAGAAATAAAAAGTGGTTTAATTTCCCTTTAATTCTTCCTTAAAGGGACACAAAACCCACATTTTTTTCTTTCATAATTCAGATAGAGCATGCAATTTTAAGCAACTTTCTAATTTACTCCTATTATAATTTTTTCTTTGTTCTCTTGCTATCTATATTTGAAAAAGCAGGAATGTAGGCACAGGAGCCGCCCCATTTTTGTTTCAGCACCTGGGTAGCGCTTGCTGATTGGTGGCTACATTTAGCCACCAATCAGCAGGCGCTACCCAGGTGCTGAATCAAAAATGGGCCAATTCAGAGATAGCATACAATCTCTTTAAAAAAAAGTTTTCTTTTACTTTTGTTATAGAATTTCCTTCATTTTCATGGTCTAGCATATCTATATAAATGTACGTTCTAATTTCTCTTCAGAGAAGATACACAAGGAGATAGACCAAGTGATAGGCCAAAGTCGGTGCCCATCAATGGAAGATCGAGGCAAGATGCCGTACACCGATGCAGTGATCCATGAAATCCAGAGATTTGCAGATATCCTCCCAATGGGAGTCTCTCGTGCAGCCAGCAAAGACACAATGTTCAGAGGTTACCACATTCCCAAGGTCAGTGATATCTAAATATGCTACCTAGACAGGGCCTCAATTTATCAAGATGCTGATGCAGTTTTGGAGCTCTTGAGTTGGAGGCTAACCACAAGTAGCTATCGTTAGACTGCTGCTTCCTAACCTTTCTGAACCACCTCAGAGGTAGCGGACTTAAAGTCTGTCTCAATTATCCCAGTCAAATGAGTCTAGGTTGATTGACAAGCCCTGCTTTAGAGTAATAGGTGGCATGAAAGTAGGATCCTGCTTCTATAGCCCTGATTATTGGCAGACAGTTTTCCTTCCTTGTCCTTCTCTGCGTTGATAAACAAGGGCTTTTATTTTATAGGTGTAGCAAGGACTGAAGGAAACAAAATGTTATCAATTGCTTGTAAAAGTCAAAATTAAACTTTTAGGATTCAGACAGAGCGGTCAATTTAAAAAAAATGTGAATTTACTTATGTTATCAAATATACTATGTTACTTTGGTATTATTTGTTCAAAAGCATATCTATATAGGCATTAGGTCATGCACGTTGTACTTACTATATGGAAGCAGGGTTTACAATATATTGTTAAAAACAACCTTCACCATATAGTACACACGACACATATATAATCCTAACCTACCTAGGTATGGACCTAAACTAAGGATACCAATAGAACCAGAGGCGTAACTAGAAACTCCAGGGCCCGGGTGCAAGAATCCATAAAGGACCCAGTCACAGACAGTCATAGGGACCCACAGTCACCTACGTGCTCACACATATATGGCTTCTGCAGTATTAAGATTTCACAAAATATGCCGCTAAAGAGTTTACCGGCTGGCACAGTATGTGTGATAATATATATATATATATATATATATATATATATATATATATACACATACACACACATATATAGAAAGAAGCATGCTCTGTGATTTATTAAAGAAGCATGCTCTGTGATTTATTAAAGAAGCATGCTCTGTGATTTATTAAAGAAGCATGCTCTGTGATTTATTAAAGAAGCATGCTCTGTGATTTATTAAAGAAGCATGCTCTGTGATTTATTAAAGAAGTATGCTCTGTGATTTATTAAAGAAGCATGCTCTGTGATTTATTAAAGAAGCATGCTCTGTGATTTATTGCTGTTTAAACTATGCCTGTCATGGTGATGCAGCGTTCAGCAACAGCTAAAACAGACAGCATGCAGCTTAGACACTCTGAGGCTCATTTATTAAGCTTCGTATGGAGCTTGAGGGCCCGTGTTTCTGGTGAGTCTTCAGACTCGCCAAAAACAGCAGTTATGAAGCAGCGGCCTAAAGACCGCTGCTCCATAACCCTGTCCTCCTGCTCTGAGCAGGCGGACAGGAATCGCTACAATGCAACCCAATCGAGTACGATCGGGTTGATTGACACCTCCCTGCTGGCGGCCCATTGGCCTTGAGTTTGCAGGGGGCGGCGTTGCAATGCTGAATACGGAGAGCGTATTGCTCTCCGCATTCAGCGAGGTCTTGCTGACCTGATCCGACAAGGTCCGCAAGACCTTTGATAATTCGGCCTCTAAGTGTATTGTAGCAGTACAGGGAAGGATAAAAGTTGCTACTGAAGACTGTCACACTCACTGACTACACGTGCAGTCACTATACCTGCGACAGACTAAGGCTCTGTGTGATTCGCTAGGTAGCAATCACGTGATATGAGTATCAGTAGCAGGCACATCAGGCAGGGGATACAATACAATACTAATTACTAATCCTTTTGAGAACGCCATCCCCACATTGAAGCCTTGCTTTGGTAGCATGTAGAAATACGCTGTGGAAATGCTTTACATTGGCAGGGACTGGGAAACATTATTTCATCAGAAGATAGTAACAGAAAATATATGTTATGGCTATGGGGTTAGTTTATTAAACCACGGGCTATAGCGAATCATGTCCACCCTACATCGCTTAATGCCAACAGAATAGGCTGTCGGCATTTAACATTGCACAAGCATTTCACAATAAATGCTTGTGCAATGCTGCCCCCTGCAAATGCGCGGTCAATCGTCTGTTAGCAGGGCGTGCCAATTATCCCGATCATATCTGATTGGGTTGATTGCGGACAAGTTAAGCAGCAGCATCCGCTGCGTAATAAATCTGCCCCATATGTGTGTTATGCATATATATATATATATATATATATATATATATATATATATTAAGATAGAGCATACACTTTTAAAGGGACAGTAATCATTTAAAACAATGTTACATATTTCTGCACTATGTGTAAGATTATCTTAGCGACAGCTTGAAAAAAACCCAAAAGATTTAGCCCCCAAAGTTAGACTTAAATTCTTTCCTCTCCAAGCTCTTCTGATCAGGTCTAGTTTGAAAAAGCTCTGGTCTGGTAGCGAGAGCGTGTTACATTTAGTTCAATAGCGCAATTGGGTGTGCTTTTATTAGACAGCGCAACTGTGAATCATTTTTGAAAAGAAGACCAGATCAGAAGTGCCTGGAGAGGAAATTAGGTAAGTGTAACTGAATGCCATTTTAAGGGCAATGCCTATACAAATGCCCTTTTCAGGGCAATGGGTAGCTTAAGTTTTTTTTTTAGAGTTAGGTTTTTTATTTTGGGGGGTTGGTTGGGTGGTGGGTTTTACTGTTGGGGGGGTCTTTGTATTTTTTTTTACAGGTAAAAGAGCTGATTTCTTTAGGCAATGCCCTACAAAAGGCCCTTTAATGGGTTATTGGTAGTTTATTGTAGGCTAGGGTTTTTTTTTATTTTGGGGGGGCTTTTTTATTTTTATAGGGCTTTTAGATTGGGTGTAATTGTTTTTATTTTGGATAATTTCGTTAGTTATTTTTTGTAATTTAGTGTTTGTTATTTTTCGTAATTTAGTATTTTTTGCCATTTTAGACAAAAAATTTTTAGTAGTGTTAGTTTTTTTTTAATGTGTAATTTAGTTTTTTTAATTAGTAGTTATTTTAATTTTAGTATAATAGTTATGTTAGGTTAATTGTTAGTTTAAACTTAGTATTTTTTTCATTTCACAGGTAAGTTTTTATTTATTTTAAGATAGGGATATTGTATTTTTAATATCAAGTTAGGGGGTGTTAGGTTTAGGGGTTAATAGTTTAATTTAGTTTTTTGCAATGTGGGGGGCTGGCGGTTTAGGGGTTAATAGGTTTATTTAGTGGCGGTTATGTGGGAGGCCCGAGGTTTAGGGGTTAATAACTTTATTATAGTGTCGGCAATGTTGGGGTGCGGGGGAATAGGGGTTAATAACTTTATTATAGTGGCAGCGATGTTGGGGTGCGGGGGAATAGGGGTTAATAACTATTATAGTGGCGGCGATGTCGGGGAGCGGCGGAAAAGGGGTTAATAGCTTTTATTAGTGGCGGCGATGTCGGGAACGGCAGATTAGGGGTTAATAACTTTATTTCGGTGTCGGCGATGTCGGGGGCAGCAGATTAGGGGTGTTTAGACTTGGGGTTTATGTTAAGGTGTTATGTTTAAACGTAACTTTTTTTCCCCCATAGACATCAATGGGGTTGCGTTACGGAGCTTTTCATTCCGCGCTTTAGGCGTTAGTTTTTTTTCTAACACTCTCTCCCCATTGATGTCTATGGGGGAAAGCGTGCACGAGCATGTATTCTCAGCCCTTGGACTTTGTGCGGTATGGAGCTTATCACCACCATATCGCACGCACAAGGTGGCTTTTCTGAAACTTGTAATGGCAGCGCTATGGAGGGTGAAATATCACAACTTTTGTTGCATTCGTTTTGCACCCTCTATATCACAAAACGTATCCAGGTGATTATTATTTACGTTTACTGTCCCTTTAAATAACTTTCCATTTTGCTTCTTTAATCAAATTTGCTTCATCTTCTTTATTAAAAGAGAAGAAATCCACTATTAGAAGCTAGCTGAGTCAATGACAAGAGTCATATATATGTACAGCCACCAATCAGCAGCTTACTCCCAGTAGTGCATTTTTGCTCATAAGCCTACCTAGGTATGCCATTCAACAAAGGATGCCAAGAGAATGAAACAGATAACATAATTGAATTGGAAAGTTGTTAAATTGTATTCTCTATCTGCATTATAAATTAAAAAAATGTCCCTTTAAAGGGTCAAGAAAGCCCAACATTTTATTTCATGATATGGATAGAACATACAATTTTAAACAAGTTTCCAATTTACTTCTATTATCACATCTGCTTCATTCACTTGTTATCCTTTGCTGAAGGAGCAGCATTGCACTACTGGCAGCTGGCTGAACACATCTAGTTAGCCAATCACAAGAGACATATATATGCAGGCACCAATCAGCAGCTAGCTCACGCTAGTGTAGGATAAGTGCGTATTATTTTTCAACAAGGGATATAAAGAGAACAAAGCCCATTTGAAAATAGAAGTGAAATTGAAAGTGTCTTACAATTACATGCTCTATCTGAATCATGCAAGTTTAATGTTGCCCTTCCTATCCCTTTAACTTAACAGTATAACCTGTATAATATATGTAGTATATGTTATACCTTTTAACAATCTATGGTCTTTCATGTATGTAATACCAATATCCTACAACTCATATATCTCAATTTAAGAAGCTCTCTCATTGGAAATATATTTACTGTATGTATATGTACTGTATGTATATGCACTGTATGTATATGTACTGTATGTATATGTACTGTATGTATATGTGTGTATATATATATATGTACTGTATGTATGTGTACTGTATGTATATGTGTGTATGTATATGTACTGTGTATATATATATGTACTGTATGTATATGTACTGTATGTACTATACATTTGTGTATATATATGTACTGTATGTATATGTACTATATATATATATATATATATATATATATATATATATATATATATATATATATAATTATTATTATTGTTTATTTATAAAGCGTTGACAGATTCTGCAGCGCTGCCCATGGGTACAAGGATAACAGTACAGTGGAGAAAAAATACAATAAGACACACAATTTTACAGACAAATACAAGGGGAATTGAGGGCCCTATTCCTGTGGGAACTTAGAATCTAGACGGGTAGGAGGATGGGAAACAGGAGGTGGGGACTGCAGAGGTGAGAATGATATTAGTGAGGAGATAGAGGAGAACTGTTAGTTAAGTGAAGTTAGTTTGTTGATAAGTTGGGTGATGAGCTTCCATGAACAGAAAGGTCTTTAGGGAACGTTTAAAGGAGGAGAGGTTAGGGGCAAGTCTGACAGCTCGAGGAAGTGCGTTCCAGAGGGTTGGTGCCGCACGAGAGAAGTCCTGTAGTCTAGAATGAGAGGAGGTGATGGTAGAGGATGCAAGAAGCAGGTCGTTGTTGGATCTTAGGGGACGGGCAGGAGTATATTTGTTGATGAGTGAGGACAGGTAGGGTGGGGCAGCATTGGTGAGGGCTTTGTAGGTCAGGGTGAGAATTTTGAATTTAACTCTGTTGTGAATGGGGAGCCAGTGAAGGGACTCACAGAGAGGTGCAGCAGAAACAGAGCATCGGGAGAGGTGGATTAGCCTGGCAGATGCATTTAGGATGGATTGGAAGGGAGAGAGGCGGGAGAGAGGGAGGCCAGTTAGTAAGTTGTTACAGTAGTCAAGTCGGGAAATTACCAGGGAGTGGATGAGCTGTTTGGTAGTTTCAGCACTCAGAAACGGACAAATTTTGGAGATATTGCATAGGTGGTTGCGGCAGGATGAAGAGAGCAGTTGGATGTGGGGAATGAAGGACAGATTTGAGTCAAGCGTGACTCCGAGGCAGCGGACTTGGGGTGATGGGGAGATAGTGGTGCCGCCAACAGTGATAGAAAAATTAGAGACTGGAGTGGAGCTAGAGGGTGGAATTAGAAGTAGTTCGGTCTTAGACATATTTATTTTTAGGTGGTGAGAGGCCACCCAGGAGGAAATGCCAGATAAGCAGTCGCTGATGTGAGAGTTGACAGAAGGAGAGAGTACAGGGGTGGAAAGGTAGATCTGGGTATCATCAGCATAGAGGTGATAGCTGAAGCCATAGCTGTTGATAAGTTTACCCAGTGAAGAAGTGTAAATAGAGAAAAGTAGAGGACCCAGGACAGAGCCTTGAGGTACTCCAACAGACAGGGGCAATAGAGAGGAGGAGTCACCAGCAAAAGAGACAGAGAAGGATCTGTTAGAGAGATAAAAGTGAATCCAGGAGAGGGCAGTGTCATAGAGACCAAGAGAACTGAGACACCGTAGGAGAAGGGGATGGTCAACAGTGTCAAAGGCAGCAGATAGGTCAAGTAAGATGAGTATAGAGTAGTAGCCTTTGTTTTTAGCAGAAAGGAGATCGTTAGTAACCTTGGTGAGGGCAGTCTCAGTTGAGTGTTGGGGATGGAAGCCAGATTGCAGGGGGTCGAGCAATGAGTTGGAGGACAGGAAGTGGGTTAGGCGATTGAAAACTAGTTTTTCAAGGAGTTTTGAAGTTAGTGGGAGCAGTGATATGGGGCGGTAGTTTGCAGGGGAGTTAGGGTCGAGGGAGAATTTTTTGAGGATCGGGCTGACCTTTGCATGTTTGAAGGAAGCAGGGAATGAGCCGGTAGAAAGGGATAGGTTAAATATGTGAGCCAGAGTGAGGGTGGTAGACAGAGGAGGAATTAGATGTGAAGGAATAGGGTCAAGTGGGCAGGTAGTGAGGTGTGAGGAAGACAAAAGGGAAGCCGCTTCACTCTCAGTGGTTGGGAGGAGGGTATGTATATGTGTGTATGTATATGTGTGTATGTATATGTACTGTATGTATATGTACTGTATGTATATGTGTGTATGCATATGTGTGTATGTATATGTACTGTATGTATATGTACTGTATGTATATGTGTGTATGTATATGTACTGTATGTATATGTGTGTATATATATATATATGTACTGTACGTATATGTACTGTATGTATATGTACTGTATGTATATATATATATGTACTGTATATATAGATGTACTGTATGTATATGTACTGTATGTATATGTGTGTATATATATGTACTGTACGTATATGTACTGTATGTATATGTACTGTATGTATATATATATATATGTACTGTATATATAGATGTACTGTATGTATATGTGTGTATATATATGTACTGTATGTATATGTACTGTATGTATATGTGTGTATATATATGTACTGTATGTATATGTACTGTATGTATATGTGTATATATATATATATATATATATATATGTACTGAATATATATGTACTGTAATGTATATAAGTGTTTCTGACTCTTTTGCTTAAACCATCAAATGTCACTACGAGAACTTCAAGGTTCTTTGAAGATGAATTGTAATATTTTAATTTTAGGGGACCCTGGTGATACCTGTTCTGACTTCTGTCTTGAAGGATCCCAAATATTTCAAGAATCCTCATCAATTTGATCCTGGGCATTTTCTTGATGAAAACGGCTGCTTTAAGAAAAGTGATGCCTTTATTCCGTTTTCTATAGGTAATCTATTTTTTTCCTGATAACATGCTTGTTAAAGGGGCATCAAACCCAAAATGTTTCTTTTATGACTCAGATAGAGCATACAATGTTAAACAACTTACCAATTTTTTTTCTATGATCAAATTTGATTAATTATCTTGGTATCATTTGCTGAAGGAGCAGCAATGCGCTACTGGGGGATAGCTGAACACATCAGCTGCAAGAGGCTGCACTTGAGCCTACCTAGATATGCTTTTACAAAAAAGAATGCCAGGAGAATGAAGAAAATTATATAAATAGAAGTAAAATGGCAAGCTTGTTAAAACTTGCATGCTCCATCAAATTCACAAAAGAAAATGTTGGATTTTGAGTCCCTTTAGATAATAAGCAGTTAGTTAATATATTATGCATTAATTCACATAATTGCACTCATTACTTCATAAGTTCATCATAAATACAAAAGTAAAAAAAACTTAATTAAATAAGCATTAAAAATAATATTAAAGGGACATGATACCCAAATGTTGAAGCACTTGAAAGTGATGCAGCATAGCTGTAAAAAGAGGACTAGAAAATATCACCTGAATATCTCTATGTAAAAAATAAATATATTTTACCTCAAAATGTCCTTCACAAAATGTATTCACACCCCATTGTAAAGGACTTTAAGCAGCTAATCAGTATGCCCGGGACTTGCAAGGGAGTGTGCCTCATGCACACATGTTATTTCCCTATTCAGCTTAAAGGGACATAATACCCATATGCTAAATCACTTGAAACTGATGCAGTATAACTGTAAAAAGCTGACAGGAAAATATCACCTGAGCATCTCTATGTAAAAAAGGAAGATATTTTACCTCACAATCTCCTCAGCTCAGCAGAGTTTGTTCTGTGTAAAAAGTTATACTCAGCTGCTCCCAGCTGCAGGTAAAAAAAATTTAAAAAATGAAGAAATGAACAGCAGCCAATCAGCATCAGCAGTGCTGAGGTCATGAACTCTTACTGTGATCTCATGAGATTTGACATAACTCTCATGAGATTTCATAGTAAGCTTCCTTTACCTGATTGGTGAAATAATATGAGAGTGCACGATGCTAGTCCCTTCGGATGTCCCAGGACAAACACACTAAAATGCTGCTTAGAAATCCTTTACAATGGGAGGTGGCTACTGAGGAACTTTTGAGGTAAAATATCTTCCTTTTTTACATAGAGATGTTCAGGTGATATTTTCTAGACAGCTTTTTACAGCTATGCTGCTTCACTTTCAAGTGTTTAAACATTTGGGTATTATGGCCCTTTAAGGAAGTTTACTATGAAATCTCATGAGAGTTATGTGAAATCTCATGAGATCACAGTAAAAGAGTTCATGACCTCAGCACTGCTGACGCTGATTGGCTGCTGTTCATTTCTTCCTCTTTTTTTTTTTAACCTGCAGCTGGGCAGTAACTGAAAGAGCTGTTTACACAGCACTTACTCTGGTGAGCTGATGAAATTGTGATGTAAAATTTCTTCCTTTTTTACATAGAGATGTTCAGGTGATATTTTATTGTCAGCTTTTTACAGTTATGCTGCATCACTTTCAAGTGATTTAGCATATGAGTATTATGTCCCTTTAATAATACAGATTAAAAGTCAAAATAAATGTATGCAGCAAAATTATTTGTATTACACATTCAATTCTTAATAAAAGTGTTTAGGAATAAAACATATTTAATGTAATCATTTAAAACTCAAAATTTGAAGCATGATTTATTATTTTATAGTAAAATGAGTTTTGCAGCCTTTGTGAAGGCTCACAGGCCTCATAATATTCTCTAAGCATGTTACGCCTACAGTTCTCACTATTTTATTCCAACAAATGTAAGCTAGTGAATTTGTCTCAAAATAAGCAATATGCATATTGCCCTGAGGGCTAAAGATTTGTGCAAAACCAGAAGTTAATGCAATATACGAAAATGCTGAAAACATAATAATTTGATCTAAATTTGCTTGAAAAAAATTCTTAGCAGCGCCGAATGCAATCTCTTCTGTAAGATTTTCCATTCCAGGTAGTAACACAGTAACATAATAGATGAGGTTGGAAAAAGACATAAGTCCATCACGTTCAACCTATACTAATCGTACTTGATGTTCAATAAAGAAGCTACCAATTGAACTTACATTAGTACAATTAGAAAGCTGACCCATTTAACACACGCAATCATTTCCCTAGATAGAAATGTATCCAAGCAATTTTTAAAATAATATAAGGTATTGGCATTCACTACCTTCTTAGGCAAGGTGTTCCACAATTTGATTGCTCTTACAACGAAAATACATTTATATTGCTGCAGACTAAGGGGGGGATTTACTAATGTGCGGGAGGACATGATCCGCTCGATAAATGAATACAGCATACGCTGTCGGCATTTATCATTGCACAAGCATTTCTGGTGAAATGCTTGTGCAATGCCGCCCCCTGCACATTCATGGCAGGGGGTGTCAATCAACCCGATCATATCTGATCAGGCTGATTGATGTCCGCCACCTCAGAGGTAGCAGATGAGTTAAGGAGCAGTGGTCTTAAGACCGCTGCTTCTTAACTCCTGTTTCCAACAAGCATTTAGCGAAGTTGAGCGGACATGATTAGCGAGGTTGAGCGGACATGATTCGCTACTATCAATAAATCTTTTTTCCTCTAACCCTAAACTGTGACCTCTTGTCACAAACAATTGTCTTGGAATAAACAGCACTGCCACCAATTCTGTATATGAACCTTGAATATATTTATATAAAGTAGTCATATCACCTCTCAAGTTCCTTTTTTTTTCTAGAGAAAAAGTGCCCAATTTTGCTAACCTCTCCTCAAAATCTAAATCCTACATTCCCCTTATTTGTTTTGTGGCCGTTTTACTAATTCTGCAATGTGCTTTTTAAAATAGGTCCCCAGAACTGCACTCAAGGTGAGGTGTTACCAAGAAATTATATAGAGATAGAATAATGCTAGCATAATATTAGCCTTAGAAGCTGCTGCCTTACATTGTGTGCCGATTCTTAGTTTGTTATCTATAAATACACCTAACTCCTTTCCTCCTCTACTAACTCTAGTCCCATTTAAATAATAGGGAGCCTGTATATTTTTACTTCTAAAATGTAAATCCTTACATATACCAGTATTAAATCTCATTTGCCATTTGCCAGCCCATTCTTCCATTTTTTTTGTAAATCCCCTTGCAAAGCTGTATTACTTTCTATGGAGGGCAGCTCACCATCCAATGGAGCTTCCAGTTTCTGCTCCTATTTTCGGGATATTGAGGGAGTCTTCTCATTCATACAAGGATTAGTATTATATTACACTCCATGCCAGAGGATTTTAGGGAACCAGGCCCTAATAATTTCTTCTTAAAATTGACTTTGTGTGCTTAACATCTTATTCCAGGAAAACGGGCCTGTGCTGGAGAAGGTCTAGCAAAGATGGAGATATTTCTGTTTCTGACCAGCATCCTACAAAAGTTCACCTTGAAGCCAAAAATAGATGTGAAGGACATTGATCTCACCCCAGAACCTTTCAGTAATTCATCAAAACCTCGAACGTACGAGATGTATGCAGTTCCTCGTTAACATCTAATCATGGTTGCTAGTCTCTTGAAGGGCCAAGAATGTTAGCTTTCACTCAATATCATAAAATATCCCTTTTGATAAATATTTTAAGAGAGTCTTTGTTTGGGTATGTGTTTACTCTATAGGAGAATCTATATATCATTTGTGAAAGTTGTAAAAATATATTAAATGCATATTTTCTTGATCTAAAATGAATAATTGTAACATTATTTAAATTGAAAAGGTTACTTGCTTTAAAGGGATACTGAACCCAATTTTTTTATTTCATGATTCAGATAGAGCATGCAATTTTAAGCAACTTTCTAATTGACTCCTATTATCAATTTTTCTTCATTCTCTTGCTATCTTTATTTGAAAAAAAAAGTGCAAACCCTTGACAGCACTTATTGGTGGATGAATTTATCCACCAATCAGCAAGGACAACCCAGGTTGTTCATAAAAAATGGGCCGGCATCTAAACCTACATTCTTGCTTTTCAAATAGAAATACCAAGAGAATGAAGAAAATTTGATAATAGGAGTAAATTAGAAAGTTGCTTAAAATTGCTGCTCTATCTGAATCACAAAAGAAAAAATTTGGGTTCAGTGTCCCTTTAAAGGGACAGTCAACACTTACTTTAACATGTTTTTATATTGAAAATAACAAAACGGAGGTCCGCCTACACTATACCCCTCCTGCCTTGCCGCCTTGCTTCTGTCCTAATCAGCGGCGCTAACTACTCTAATACCCGGTAAATATGGATGCCGGACTCCCCCCACCATTACGTAGCTGCCTTCTTCTTCAACTGATAAGCAAATCAGAATCCAGTCCTCGGACAGAAATTGCACACTTGAGAAAATGCAATCGGGAAAAAAAGAGTCACAGTGCATTTATATATATAAAAAAGAGTTAAACACGACTACACAGTTCTTAAAATAAAATGGAGAAAATATAAAAGAACCACTATCTTTCCCAGAAGTTCCATTCAGATGGCATAGATAATGTCACTCAGCTGCATGCAGCCTCCCATATAGAATGACAATATTATTTTGCTGAAATTACCACTAAATACCTATTTTCCTGAGGTCATGTTTATGATCACACCTCTTGCAGAATGGACAAGGCAGTTAGCCTCCCCTCTTTTATGGAAGGCCGAGTTAAGAATTATTTGTCTGTATTCAGGTTGAGATTCCAGACATCGGTTCTAGACTTGTTCAATCCTGCCCTCTAGTGAAACCTTCAGTTGTTACATATTATATGAGATCCTGAACAAAAGAGCTTGTGAATTCTCATACTCATAATTGTACAATGAGTCTGATAACCAGACAGCAGTATTCTCTGACGTAAACTGGACTCATGTCCTCAGCTATAGGGCATCTTATCTTCTTAATTGCAATATATTGGTCTCTGCTATAGTATTGTAAGGAGACAATCTCAATTGGATGATACCCTTCTAATAAGTGGTCACATTTATTATTTGTATTTCATATATATTTATCTTTAGTAAATCTGTTTAAAAAAGGGAAAGTTCTTTGTAGTCTTGCTGACTCTTGCTCACACTTGTTCGACCAATGGTTCTGCAGCTTTCAGGCACAGGAAGAGACCATGAGGCCTATTTATGAAATGTCTGTCGGACCTGATCCGACAGTGCGGATCAGGTCCGACAGACATCACTGAATGCGGAGAGCAATACGCTCTCCATATTCAGCATTGCACCAGCAGCTCTTATGAGCTGCTGGTGCAACGCCCCACCCTGCAGGCCGCCAGCAGGGGGGTGTCAATCAACCCGATCGTACTCGATCGTGTTGAATTCCAGCGATTCCTATCCGCCTCATCAGAGCAGGCGGACAGGGTAATGGAGCAGCGTTCTTTAGACACAAAAACACGGAGCTTGATAGATAGGCCACCATATCGGAGCTTGATAGATAGGCCCCCATATCTGCAGAAACATCTCTGTTATGACCTTTTAGGCAATGAAGTATAAAGCTGTGTTAGTAATTTGTAAGGACTGAGAATTGCTCCCTATAGAGTAATATTGCACATCAAGGGGTTGTTTTTGCTGGTTCTTATTCTGTATGTTGCCCCAACAGGAAGATCAAGGATGCTATAGTGGGGCAACCACTAGCAAAAAGTAAATTTATGCTTACCTGATAAATTAATTTCTTTTACGATATGACGAGTCCACTGATTTCATCCTTACTTGTGGGATATTAACCTCCTGCTAACAGGAAGTGGCAAAGAGCACCACAGCAGAGCTGTATATATAGCTCCTCCCTTCCCTCCACCCCCAGTCATTCGACCGAAGGTTTAGGAAGAGAAAGGAAAAAGCTAAAGGTGCAGAGGTGACTGAAGTTTACAAAAAATAAATATAAAATAAATCCGTCTTAAAATAACAGGGTGGGCCGTGGACTCGTCATATCGTAAAAGAAATTAATTTATCAGGTAAGCATAAATTTACTTTTCTTTTACAAAGATATGACGAGTCCACGGATTTCATCCTTACTTGTGGGATACCAATACCAAAGCTATAGGACACGGATGAAAGGGAGGGACAAGACAAGAACCTAAACGGAAGGCACCACTGCTTGAAGAACCTTTCTCCCAAAACAGCCTCAGAAGAAGCAAAAGTATCAAATTTGTAAAATTTGGAAAAAGTATGAAGAGACGACCAAGTCGCAGCCTTGCAAATCTGTTCTACAGAAGCATAATTTTTAAAATCCCATGAGGAAGCCACAGCCCTAGTAGAATGAGCCGTAATTCTTTCAGGCGGCTGCTGTCAAGCAGTCTCATATGCCAGACGGATGATACTCCTCAGCCAAAAAGAAAGAGAGGTAGCCGTATCTTTCTGACCCTTACGCTTTCCAGAATAAACAATGAATAATGAAGATGATTGACGGAAATCCTTAGTCGCCTGCAAGTAAAACTTCAAGGTACGGACCACGTCCAGGTTATGTGTCAGACGCTCCTTCTTAGAAGAAGGATTAGGACACAAGGAAGGAACAACAATTTCCTGATTAATATTCTTATTAGAAACAACCTTAGGAAGGAATCCAGGTTTGCTACGCAAAACCACCTTATCAGAATGAAATATAAGATAAGGCGAATCACATTGTAACGCTCAAAGCTCCGAAACTCTACGAGCAGAAGAAATAGCAACCAAAAACAAAACTTTCCAATATAACAACTTAATATCTATGGAATGCATGGGTTCAAACGGAACCCCTTGAAGAACTCTAAGAACTAAATTCAAACTCCAGGGAGGAGTAATTGGTCTAAATACAGGCTTAATTCTGGATAGAACCTGACAAAAAGACTGAACATCTGGAACATCTGCCAAACGTTTGTGAAGCAAAAATGACAAAGCAGAAATCTGTCCCTTTAAGGAACTCGCTGATAACCCTTTCTCCAATCCTTCTTGGAGAAAGGACAGAATCCTGGGAATCCTAACTTTACTCCATGAGTAGCCCTTGGATTCACACCAAAAAAGATATTTACACCATATCTTATGATAGATCTTTCTAGTGACAGGCTTACGTGCCTGTATCAAAGTATCAATGACCGAATCTGAGAATCCCCGCTTAGATAAAATCAAGCGTTCAATCTCCAAGCAGTCAGCTGCAGAGAATTTAGATTTGGATGTTGGAAAGGTCCATGAATGAGAAGGTCCTGTCTCAAAGGAAGTTTCCACGGTGGCAGAGAAGACATGTCCACTAGATCCGCATACCAAGTCCTGCGTGGCCATGCAGACTCGATCAGGATTACTGAAGCTCTCTCCTGTTTGATCCGAGCAATCACGTGTGGAAGGAGAGGAAACGGTGGAAACACATAAGCTAGGCTGAACGACCAAGGCACTGCCAAGGCATCTAGCAGTTCTGCCTGGGGATCCCTTGACCTGGATCCGTATCTTGGAAGCTTGGCATTCTGACGAGATGCCATCAGATCCAATTCCGGTCTGCCCCATCGGAAAATCAGAGAGGCAAACACCTCCGGGTGGAGTTCCCACTCCCCTGGATGAAAAGTCTGTCGATTTAGAAAATCCGCTTCCCAGTTCTCTACTCCTGGGATGTAGATTGCCGACAGATAACAAGAGTGGGCCTCCGCCCATCAAATTATATTGGATACTTCTATCATCGCTAAGGAACTCCTCGTTCCCCCTTAATGATTGATATAAGCTACAGTCGTGATATTGTCCGACTGGAATCTGATGAATTTGGCCGAAACCAACTGAGGCCACGCCTGAAGCGCATTGAATATTGCTCTCTATTCCAGAATATTGATTGGAAGTAGAGACTCCATCTGAGTCCTTACACCCTGAACCTTCAGGGAATTCCAGACTGCACCCCAGCCCAGGAGGCTGGCGTCCGTTGTAACTATCACCCACAAGGGTCTGCGGAAACACGTCCCCTGGGACAGCTGATCCAGTGACAACCACCAAAAAAGAGACTCTCTGGTCTCTTGATCCAGATTTATCTGAGGAAATTTGCATAGTCCCTATTCCACTGTCTGAGCATGCACAGCTGCAGTGGTCTGAGATGAAAACGAGCAAACGGAACTCTTGTCCGTGGAACTAGTGAACTCTTTTCTAGGTTCACCTTCCAACCGAGAGTTCTCAGAAAGGACAACACTGTGTCTGTATGAGATTTCGTCAGATGATAAGTCGACGCCTTAATTAAAATATCGTCCAGATAAGGCGTCACTGCTATGCACCACGGTCTGAGAACCGCCAGAAGGGACCCTAGAACCTTTGTGAAGATCCTGGGTGCTGTGGCCCACCCGAAGGGAAGAGCCACAAACTGAAAATGTTTGTCCAGGAAGGCAAACCTTAGGAACTGATGATGATCCTTGTGAATAGGGATATGAAGGTATGCATCCTTCAAGTCCACGGTAGTCATATATTGACCCTCCTGGATCATTGGTAAGATTGTTCGTATAGTCTCCATCTTGAACGGTGGGACTCTGAGAAACTTGTTTAGACACTTGAGATCTAAAATGGGTCTGAAAGTTCCCTCTTTTTTGGGAACCACGAAAAGATTTGAGTAAAACCCCTGTCCCTGTTCCAGTTTTGGAACGGGAAGAATTACTCCCATGGTAGAGAGGTCTTTTACACAGCGTAAGAACGCCTCTCTTTTTATCTGGTCAACAGACAATCGTGAAAGATGGAATCTTCCTCTTGGGAGAAAATCCTTGAATTCCAGTTGATACCCGTGGGTCACTATTTCCAATGCCCAGGGGTCCTGAACATCTCTTGCCCAAGCCTGGGCAAAGAAAGAAAGTCTGCCCCCTACTAGATCTGGTCCCGAATCGGGGGCCGCCCCTTCATGCTGTCTTTGTAGCAGCAGCGGGCTTCTTGGGTTGTTTACCTTTGTTCCAAGCCTGGTTAAATCTCCAGACGGATTTGGACTGAGCAAAATTCCCGTCCTGCTTTGTGGAAGAAGAGGAAGCGGAGGGTACTCCTTTAAAATTTCGAAAGGAACGAAAATTATTTTGTCTACCTCTCATCTTAACAGACTTATCCTGAGTTAGGGCATGACCTTTACCTCCAGTAATGTCAGAAATGATTTCCTTCAACTCAGGCCCAAATAGGGTCTTACCCTTGAAAGGAATAGCTAAACGATTTTGATGACACGTCAGCAGACCATGATTTTAACCATAATGCTCTACACGCTAAAATGGCAAATCCTGCATTTTTCGTTGCCAATTTAGCAATTTGAAAGGCGGCATCTGTAATAAAATAATTAGCTAACTTGAGAGCCTTAATTCTATCCAAAATGTCCTCTAAAGGGGTCTCCACCTTTAGAGACTCTTCTAGAGCATCAAACCAAAAAGCTGCTGCAGTAGTAACTGGAACAATGTAAGCTAAGCTGTTGGTTGTAAAAGAAAACCCTGATGAATAAATAATTTCTTTAGAAGACTCTCCAACTTCTTATCCATAGTGTCTTTAAAAGCACAACTGTCTTCAATAGGTATAGTTGTACGCTTAGCCAGGGTAGAAATAGCTCCCTCCACCTTAGGAACCGACTGCCAAGAGTCCCGAATGGTGTCTGATATGGGATACATTTTCTTGAAATTAGGAGGAGAGAACGGTATACCTGGTCTATCCCATTCCTTTTTTATAATTTCCGAAATTCTTTTAGGAACCGGAAAAACATCAGTGTAAGTAGTTACCTCTAGATATTTGTCCATTTTACACCATTTTTCTGGAGTCGTTAAAACCTCCCGGAGTAACAGGCGGAGGTGTTCAAGCTTAAATTTAAAGGACATGACGTCCGAATCTGTCTGAGGTAACATACTTCCAGGGTCTGAAAGTTCTCCCTCAGACAACAATTCCCTGTCCCCAACTCAGAGCCCTGTGAGGGTACGTCGGAAATAGCCAGCAAAGCATCAGAGGATTCAGTATTTACATTAATACCTGACCTACTGCGTTTACCCTGTAACACTTGTAACTTAGATAATACCTCTGTAAGGGTAGTTGACATAACTGCAGCCATATCCTGCTGAGTAAAATAATTAGACGCACTTGAAGTACCTGGCGTCGCTTGTGTGGGCGTTAAAGGTTGTGACACTTGGGGAGAATTAGATGGCATATCCTGATTCTCTTCAGACTGAGAATCATCCTTAGGCACACTTTCTTTACCTAAAATATGCTTCTTACATTGTAAGGCCCTTTCAGTACAAGAGGTACACAAAGTAAGAGGGGGTTCCACAATGGCTTCTAAACACATAGAACAATTAGTTTCCTCAATGTTAGACATGTTGAACAGATTAGTACTAGCAACACTAGTCGTAAATAACCTCAAATATTGATTCAAAACAATTTTTAGAAAAAATGTACTGCGCCTTTAAGAGATAAAAAGCGCAACAATTTTTCTCAAACTGCTTAAAGCGATTGAAAACGCTAAAACAATCAAATATAATAACTCAATTGGCCCAACAATTATTGCACCCTATAGGTAAGTGATGAATCTACCCTCTAAGAAGCATTTTAATCACAAAAGATTAAGTTAATAGAAAAAAATGCCTAACTGCCCCAGGGTACTGCGAAAATGTCTCGACAACGATCTGGTTAACAGATCTCAACTCTAGGCCCCACCGGAGCTAAATGCCTGCTGCCTTCTCAGACAGTGTAAACTGCGCGTCTGAGCGTGCAAAATAGGCCCCGCCTATCATAGACTTCGTCTGAATAGTTTGTATAACGGCATGGGAAGTGGTTAGTGGTCCCCTGAATTTCTATAAAAATAAACTGCAGCTCTACTGACTTTTATAAATAATAAATATATATACAATGTCAAGCTGCCTCTCCCAGTGTCCAGCCCCATGCAGATATAAGCAATATGTATGCAATATAACGCCTAGATTTAGAGTTTTGCAGACAAAGGGGTGTGTTAGCTATGCGTGCTTTTTTTCCCCCGCACCTTTTAAATGCCGCTGGTATTTAGAGTTCACAGAATGGCTGGGTTTTCAGTGCGTTAGGCTCCAAAAAGGGAGCGTAGAGCATAATTTAACGCCACTGCAACTCTCGATACCAGCGGTGCTTACGGACGCGGCCAGCTTAAAAAACGTGCTCGTGCACGATTCCCCCATAGAAAACAATGGGGCTGTTTGAGCTGAAAAAAAACCTAACACCAGCAAAAAAAGCCGCGTTCAGCTCCTAACGCAGCCCCATTGTTTCCTATGGGGAAACACTTCCTACGTCTGCACCTAACACTCTAACATGTACCCCGAACCTTACACTTATTAACCCCTAATCTGCCGCCCCAGCTATCGCTGACCCCTGCATATTATTTTTAACCCCTAATCTGCCGCTCCGTACACCCCCGCCACCTACATTATCCCTATTTACCCCTAATCTGCTGCCCTAACATCGCCGACCCCTATATTATATTTATTAACCCCTAATCTGCCGCCCCCAACGTCGCCTCCACCTAACTACACTTATTAACCCCTAATCTGCCGACCGGACCTGAGCGCTACTATAATAAATGTATTAACCCCTAATCCGCCTCACTCCCGCCTCAATAACCCTATAAGAAATAGTATTAACCCCTAATCTGCCCTCCCTAACATTGCCGACACCTAACTTCAAGTATTAACCCCTAATCTGCCGATCGGAACTCACCGCTACTCTAATAAATTTTTTAACCCCTAAAGCTAATTTTAACCCTAACCCTAACACCCCCCTAAGTTAAATATAATTTTATTCTAACGAAATAAATTAACTCTTATTAAATAACTTATTCCTATTTAAAGCTAAATACTTACCTGTAAAATAAACCCTAATATAGCTACAATATAACAAATAATTATATTGTAGCTATTTTAGGATTAATATTTATTTTACAGGCAACTTTGTAATTATTTTAACCAGGTACAATAGCTATTAAATAGTTAATAACTATTTAATAGTTACTTAGTTAAAATAATAACAAAATTACCTGTAAAATAAATCCTAACCTAAGTTACAATTAAACCTAACACTACACTATCAATAAATTAAATAAATAAAATACCTACAATTATCTACAATTAAACCTAACACTACACTATCAATAAATAAATTAAATACAATTCCTACAAATAAATACAATTAAACTAACTAAAGTACAAAAAATAAAAAAGAACTAAGTTACAAAAAATAAAAAAATATTTACAAACATTAGAAAAAAATTACAACAATTTTAAACTAATTACACCTACTCTAAGCCCCCTAATAAAATAACAAAGACCCCCAAAATAAAAAAATGCCCTACCCTATTCTAAATTACAAAAGTTCAAAGCTCTTTAACCTTACCAGCCCTTAAAAGGGCCCTTTGCGGGGCATGCCCCAAAGAATTCAGCTCTTTTGCCTGTAAAAAAAAAACATACAATACCCCCCCCCCACATTACCACCCACCACCCACATACCCCTAATCTAACCCAAACCCCCTTAAATAAACCTAACACTAAGCCCATGAAGATCTCCCTACCTTGTCTTCACCATGCCAGGTTCACCGATCGGTCCAGAAGAGGGTGCAAAGTCTTGATCCAAGCCCAAGCGGGGGGCTGAAGAGTGACCTCCATCCTCGGGCTGAAGTCTGGATCCAAGCGGCGGCTGAAGAAATCCATCATCGGGCTGAAGTCGGAAGTCCATCATCGGGATGAAGTCTTCTATCAAGCAGCATCTTCAATCTTCTTTCTTCCGGAGCGGAGCGGAGCCATCTTCTTCCCAGCCGACGCGGAACATCCTCTTCTACCGACGCCTACTCGCCGAATGACGGTTCCTTTAAATGACGTCATCCAAGATGGCGTCCGTCGAATTCTGATTGGCTGATAGGATTCTATCAGCCAATCGGAATTAAGGTAGGAAAATTCTGATTGGCTGATGGAATCAGCCAATCAGATTCAAGTTCAATCCGATTGGCTGATCCGATCAGCCAATCAGATTGAGCTTGCATTCTATCGGCTGTTCCGATCAGCCAATAGAATGCAAGCTCAATCCGATTGGCTGATCCGATCAGCCAATCTGATTGAACTTGATTCTGATTGGCTGATTCCATCAGCCAATCAGAATTTTCCTACCTTAATTCCGATTGGCTGATAGAATCCTATCAGCCAATCGGAATTCGACGGACGCCATCTTGGATGACGTCATTTAAAGGAACCGTCATTCGGCTAGTAGGCGTCGTTAGAAGAGGATGGATCCGCGTCGGCTGGGAAGAAGATGGCTCCGCTCCGCTCCGGAAGAAAGAAGATTGAAGATGCTGCTTGATAGAAGACTTCATCCCGATGATGGACTTCCGACTTCAGCCCGATGATGGATTTCTTCAGCCGCCGCTTGGATCCAGACTTCAGCCCGAGGATGGACGTCACTCTTCAGCCCCTGCTTGGGCTTGGATCAACACTTCCGAGGCTTGGATCAAGACTTCCGAGGACGGATCGGTGAACCTAGCATGGTGAAGATAAGGTAGGAAGATCTTCAGGGGCTTAGTGTTAGGTTTATTTAAGGGGGGTTTGGGTTAGATTAGGGGTATGTGGGTGGTGGGTTGTAATGTTGGGGGGGGGGGGGTATTGTATGTGTTTTTTTTACAGGCAAAAGAGCTGAATTCTTTGGGGCATGCCCTGCAAAGGCCCCTGTTCAGGGCTGGTAAGGTAAAAGAGCTTTGAACTTTTTAAATTTAGAATAGGGTAGGGCATTTTTTTTATTTTGGGGGGCTTTGTTATTTTATTAGGGGGCTTAGAGTAGGTGTAATTAGTTTAAAATTGTTGTAATATTTTTCTAATGTTTGTAAATATTTTTTTATTTTTTGTAACTTAGTTCTTTTTTATTTTTTGTACTTTAGTTAGTTTATTTAATTGTATTTATTTGTAGGTATTGTATTTAATTAATTTATTGATAGTGTAGTGTTAGGTTTAATTGTAGATAATTGTAGGTATTTTATTTAATTAATTTATTGATAGTGTAGTGTTAGGTTTAATTGTAACTTAGGTTAGGATTTATTTTACAGGTAATTTTGTTATTATTTTAACTAGGTAACTATTAAATAGCTATTGTACCTGGTTAAAATAAATACAAAGTTGCCTGTAAAATAAATATTAATCCTAAAATAGCTACAATATAATTATAATTTATATTGTAGCTATATTAGGGTTTATTTTACAGGTAAGTATTTAGCTTTAAATAGGAATAATTTATTTAATAAGAGTTAATTTATTTTGTTAGAATAAAATTATATTTAATTTAGGGGGGTGTTAGGGTTAGGGTTAGAATTAGCTTTAGGGGTTAAAAAATTTATTAGAGTAGCGGTGAGCTCCGATCGGCAGATTAGGGGTTAATACTTGAAGTTAGGTGTCGGCGATGTTAGGGAGGGCAGATTAGGGGTTAATACTATTTATTATAGGGTTATTGAGGCGGGAGTGAGGCGGATTAGGGGTTAATAACTTTATTATAGTAGCGGTGCGGTCCGCTCGGCAGATTAGGGGTTAATAAGTGTAGGCAGGTGGAGGCGACGTTGAGGGGGGCAGATTAGGGGTTAATAAATATAATATAGGGGTCGGCGGTGTTAGGCGCAGCAGATTAGGGGTACATAGCTATAATGTAGGTGGCAGCTGGGTATGGAGCGGCAGATTAGGGGTTAATAATAATAAGCAGGGGTCAGCGATAGCGGGGGCGGCAGATTAGGGGTTAATAAATATAATATAGGGGTCGGCGGTGTTAGGGGCAGCAGATTAGGGGTTCATAGGGATAATGTAGGTGGCAGCGGTGTGCAGTCGGCAGATTAGGGGTTAAAAAATTTTAATAGAGTGGCGGCGATGTGGGGGGGCCTCGGTTTAGGGGTACATAGGTAGTTTATGGGTGTTAGTGTACTTTAGAGCACAGTAGTTAAGAGCTTTATAAACCGGCGTTAGCCCAGAAAGCTCTTAACTACTGTTTTTTTTCTGCGGCTGGAGTTTTTTCGTTAGATTTCTAACGCTCACTTCAGCCACGACTCTAAATACCGGCGTTAGAAAGATCCCATTGAAAAGATAGGATACGCAATTGACGTAAGGGGATCTGCGGTATGGAAAAGTTGTGGCTGGAAAGTGAGCGTTAGACCCTTTAATGACTGACTCTAAATACCGGCGGTAGCCCAAAACCAGCGTTAGGAGCCTCTAACGCTGGTTTTGACGGCTACCGCCCAACTCTAAATCTAGCCGTAAGGATCTTCAGTAACACCCTCAGTGATAAAGATCTACTGCTTACCCCTTCCCTTGCAGGGAAAAAAATGTCAGCCAATTCTGATATAACAAGTCTCCTCAGAAATAAAAGACTGAACATACCTCAATGCTGCTTGTAGCATGACACCGTTCTCCACACTGAAGATTTCTCTTGCACTACCTTCAGAAGCTCTGTGGGAACCAAAATGGATCTTAGTTACAACTGCTAAGATCATCAACCTCAGGGCAGAAATCTTCTTCCATATCTCCCTGAGGAAAATAGTACACACCGGTACCATTAAAAATAAAAAACTTCTTGATTGAAGAATCTAAAACTAACACCTCGCTTTACCTCTTCCTATTACTAACACAGGCAAAGAGAATGACTGGAGGTGGAGGGAAGGGGGGAGCTATATATACAGCTCTGCTGTGGTGCTCTTTACCACTTCCTGTTAGCAGGAGGTTAATATCCCACAAGTAAGGATGAAATCCGTGGACTCATCATATCTTTGTAAAAGAAATGTTGCCATAGAAATGTTGCTACAGACGTCTTACCTGCATTGTTGCTTTTAATGTTGCCATGGACTGGGAAAACTCCCATTAATCCCTTTTATGTCAGAGACCTGAATCTTGGCATAGCTAAGATCTCAGCGCTTGAAATTTCAATTGTGGTATAATAATATTATTGACTAACTTTTCTATGCATATTTTTTATTTCAGGATTAAATTTATAATAAAAAATAAATTGTTGTATGCTTTAATACTTTGAGTTGTTTGTTCATATATGTTATACAATATTGCATTATACAAATGTAATTTATTTACTGAGTCAAGTATTGATCTACAGTTTAATAATTGAATTTTATGGATAAGCCTAATACATCTATCCAACTATATAAAATATTGGACATCATGGACCTTTTTGATTTTTAATTTTAGTAAGAGATGGTCTATATGAGATCATTTTACATACTATTATTATTATTATATATACATATATATAAATTTTTATATATATATATATATATATATATATATATATATATATATATATATATATATATATATTTAAATATATCTATATTACAATGGTATGTGATACTACCAAACCGGTTATGCAACCATGTGTAAATCTCAGGCACACCTTGTATCAGCTGTAATTTTAAGCTGGGTCACCAGAGAAAAAAAAAAACAAGGGCATAGTCCGAAAAGTACAGGGTATAAAAAGACAGCGAAAGGGTAATAACAACTGAGAAAGAGAGAGAGAGAGAGAGAGAGAGAGAGAGAGAGAGAGAGAGAGAGAGAGAGAGAGAGAGAGAGTGGAAGAACTGTTCTCCAACCTTGTTAATAAAATTATGGCTCTGAGTGTTGCAGGAACAATTCTGCTTGCAACCTGTATTACCTTCCTGCTGTATCTGATATCATGGTGGAACAAGTTCAGGAAAGAAAAATTGCCCCCTGGGCCGATCCCTTTACCTTTATTAGGGAACCTTTTGAACATTAGTCCTAAAGAGTTTCCAAAGTCCTTGTTGAAGGTAAGTGTGAGTTTGAGGTCCAGTTTTGCAGGTTCATTTTTTTCTGCTTGGAAAACTTTTCCTTTAGCCACAACCAATATATTTTATTCTTTTATTTTTCTTTCTTTTTTATTTTAATTAACTTTTAATATCTGGAGGTTCTATAGATCATTAGTGGTAATTATTGACAAAGACAATTACATTCTTTGGAACAATTGTATATTCTAATTAACAGCAGATTCAATGTTAACTGTGTTTTGTTTGTTTTTTAACAACCACACAATCAGGAGTAATTTAAAAAAAACAAAGTCTCACATCTAGACTTGTATAATTCAATACATTTTTTTGTAATTTAATTTCTACTTAAACTAATAGGATTCAATAGGGATGTGTGGATATATGTTTGTTTGTTTTTAAATAAGAATGGTTTAATTAAATTATTTTTTATAGAACCAACGTTAGCATTCTAATATCAGATGTTAAAATTGAATGACCATATTTAACAATTAGATATTACCTTCATATTCATATTATAAGTCTCCTACACATTGATTGATGTCTATGGGTACCTATTATTGAGCAGCAGAGCTTGCTTTGAGCAAATCCAAAAGCAACAGTGGTACGACCACTCATTATTAACGCCTGGGAGATTGACAGGTCTCACAAGTGCAGGGAAAAGCAATGTCTGCCACCTAATAACTCTGGTGGGCAAGTACACCTTTGTCTGCACATTTAATTATAGATCTTGTTCTATGAAGATCAATATTTAAATCTTAATATGAGAATATAGAGTTACATTTGGCAGTCAGATGTCAAATTTCATGATAGAAAGATATTCATTTTTGTTTAGAAAACTTTTGTCATTTGTTAAGTATAATAAATATTTCTAATATGTATTAACAAATGTGTGAGACATTTATCCGTTGCTAGCATTTAGCACCCAACGCTTGTGCCATGTGAAAATTTAAGAGAATATGAACATTATAGTTTGAAAAAATTATGATATTATGACCTCATTAATAATCAATAATATGTAACCAAAATAAACCTAGGAAACGCAATTCTTTAAAAAGAGTTTTCTGGTATTAACATAAGCACAACTTCAGCAGGAAACATTTGTAAATAGATAAAAAATGAAATAAAAAGTATAAAAAAAAAGTTAAACATTATTCTCTACAACTGAAACAGTTAAATGTATTGCAACGTCCAAAGCTCTGAACTCTGTTGCACTATCTGTTTCTACACAGCTGAGTGAGACCTATGGACCCGTTTTTACTCTTGATTTGATTGCGGAACGTGTCATGGTACTGGTTGGTTATGATGCAGTGAAAGAGGCTCTGGTAGACCGAAGTGACTCGTTTAGTGACCGCGGAGGCACACAAATTGTTGACCTATTCTTTAAAGATTATGGTAAGAAAGTTCAATAAATCACATAAGTTGTAGACCTTTTAGCAGCTTACAATAGCTGAGATCATTAAAGATTGCCAATATAAAATTAATTATCCAATTAATTAATTAACAGCTTACGTCCTTTTTAAAACAAAAACTACAGTATTACATTTATTAAATGGACAGTATGCACCTTGCTATTTAAATGTTTAGTTATGTTTAATAAATTAACTGTGCAATATATTTTCATTATTTATTTTGCTTCCTATTTCTTAGAAATAGAAATGCACACTGCAGATTTGTCAAGGCTAAACCTGCTACACGTCTTTCTCTAACAACAGCTGCAAAACAATCCACTTTATACAAATATAATAGTCTGCAGGCTCAAGCCCAGATAAGGCATGTAGTGGTTGGAGTTTGGCTATTAAAAAACAAGTGCAGCAAACAAGATGTTAATTTATTTCAGATATGTTTAGACTTGGATGATGCATAATTATATAGCTAGTTACTAGAAGTTTAGTAACAATATAATATATATATATTATATCAGCCGTTAAGTGGCCACTAGTCCATTTTATTTTTCTTAAGATAGAATAGCATAGCAGCCAAGTGTAATTATTTTTAAATCACATAAACATCTTAATTACTGCAAATTATTTAAAATATCAAAACTTGCCTCACCACTTATTTGAAGGCAATCACAGTTTGAAACTTAGCACACCCATTATGTTAGCAAATACTTGCATTGTTCTGCAGTTCCTTATGTAATCTTCCCTTGTTGAGGCCAATGAAGGACAGCTATGTAGCAGGTTTAACCCTGAGAAGTCTGCAGTGTGCGTTTTCCGCATTTTTTTTTTAGAGATTAATTACAGGAAAAAGAGAAAACATTGTGAAAATAAATTGTTTTTCTACACATAATGAATTAAAAGCATTACATTGGAAATTATTTGCATACAAAATAAATATTTTAATTAAATTTAAAGACATGTTTATTCTATCTCCTAAATGAGCTTCTGGACGGATCCAACAATCACTGTGTAGCAGGTACTAAGTTTCACTGTTTGAAGACAATGCCACCCATTCTAATTCCTTAGATAAAGAAAAAATAGATGATGCTTATGTATTAAATAAGTAGAAACTCCAGAAATCATCATATATATTAAGTTTTGTGATTAGAGAGTTATCTAGACAGCGATTGGTACATTTTTAGATTCAGATTCTGAGTTCTATAAAATGACTCTACAATCTATAGTATATATACCAAAATAGAATGTATAAAGCAATGAAGAAATGATTAATTAAAAATAACTTTTACTGATATTATATAGTTTGCCAATAAAAGCACACTGCTGTACTTATTCTAATATGTATAACTAGTCCTAAAGCCCGTTCACACGGGCCGTGTTGTGTTATATTTAATCTCTCTCTCTCTCTCTCTCTCTCTCTCGTTCTCCCCGGTTCTCCCCTGCGCGCGCGATCAGCTGTGCTGCCCGGTCCTCGCGCTGCTGTCGGGTGGGTGCGCGTGCGATCAGCTGCAAGAGTTTGTCTGAACTGCGCATGACGGCTTCAGACAAACTCTTGTCTTTTATAATATAGGATGTAGGAATATATATAGGTGTGAAAGGTTAAAAGGACATGAAACACACATTTTTTTTTATTTCATGATTTGGATAGAGAATACAAGTTTAAACAACTTTCCCATTTAATTCTATTATCAATTTTGCTTCATTCTCTTAGTATATTTTGTTGAGTAAGCTTGGGTGTCTATAGTCATATTATAGAACTCTAAACTTAGTATCTCAGGCTTATCCCTTGTTTGGCATGAGCTGTGCTTACCAGGCACTTCCCCACTGCATT
The DNA here is from genome assembly GCF_027579735.1 of Bombina bombina. Lineage (NCBI taxonomy): Eukaryota > Metazoa > Chordata > Amphibia > Anura > Bombinatoridae > Bombina > Bombina bombina. Next base: position 496,904,007 of record NC_069505.1, on the reverse strand, counting down.
CAAAGATAACAGTTCAATTAAACTTTTTAATTAAAACTGACCTTTATTTTAACGTGATACCAATAGACACAGCACCTCAACACCTTAGTCCTAAGTGCACGCTGGAAGGGTTACTGCAGGCACACAAAGATAATCATCCAAATTCCAAATGAATCCACAGCACCAAGGATATATTCACAACTTTATTGGAACATCTGGGTCAGACAGATATTATAAGCAACGTTTCAGGTTAACAACCCTTAATCATGCTATGATTAAGCATGATTAAAGGGACAGTCTACACCAGAATTTTTTATTGTTTTAAAAGATAGATAATCCCTTTATTACCTATTCCCTAGTTTTGCATAACCAACACAGTTATATAAATACACGTTTTACCTCTGTGATTATCTTTTACCTAAGCCTCTGCAGACTGCCCACTTATTTCAGTTCTTTTGACAGACTTGCATTTTAGCCAATCAGTGCGGGCTCCTAGGAACTCCGAGCGCGTGAGCACAGTGTTATCTATATGACACACATAAACTAACACCCTCACATGCCCTATCTGAATCATGAAAGTTTATTTTGGACTACACTGTCTCTTTAAGGGTTGTTAACCCTAAACGTTGCTTATAATATCTGTCTGACCCAGATGTTCCAATAAAGTTGTAAATATATCGTTGGTGCTGTGGATTCTTTCTTTTAATGTAACAGGAGTCCAACACTGAAATGTGCAACATTTCTATCAATCAATGAGTTCTTAGTAATGCTTACAATAATGTAACAATAATAACATTTATAGTTTATACATGTAAACGTTACATCAAATATTGCAGCGTCATCTAGTGGCCAAAAGACAAAAAATTATTACATTTTGTTAAAATAAACAAAAAACAAAACCAAAAAAACTACTTAATGAAAGACTCAACATAATTATTGTATAGAATTAAATTCACATGGGTCCCTTTCTTGTAGAAGTATAAATGCAGCCACTCTAGATTAATAGGATTTATGCGGAGTATTTCATGAAGTCGTTTTTAAATTTAGGGTAAAAATTATTTTACAAAACTGTTGTGAATTTTAATAAATATTCTGGAAATTACTTTAACATACCTTTTAACATTTGTGGATGGCTAATTAAGACTCAGGAAGTTAAGGGGGACCCGTCGCCATTGTATGGGAGGAGCTATGTCAGGAGAGGTGGGTTATGGGTTGGATAGTGGGTGTGATCATAGGTTTGATTGGTGTGTTGCTGGGTGTGTCTGGGAGGTCAATGGACTAACCCAGGGGTGATCAACCTTGGCCTTTCAGAGGTTTAGAAACTTAATTTCCAATGATGCTCTGACACTTTAAACTGGCTGAGCATCATGGGAAATATAGTTCCAAAAACTCTGAAGGGCTAAGGCTGATCATACCTGAGCAAAGGAAATCCTGCCATATGGCGGGTCTCAGCACGACAAAACTCTAAATGCGGGACTGTTCTGCACAAATAGGGACCGTTGGCAACTCTGCTTTAACTTTCACAGTCAATACCAAACTGGAGTAAATCAGGAGTATATTTTTACTTTACTAAAAATTCCCATAAACTCTGTTAACCGGTTAACACTGTTAAGACATTCCATGCCATGTTAAAGGCATTGGGCTTTAACGCCGTTAGGACGGTATGGAACGTCCTACCTTTTTTGGCATCCAGCACACCCCCTGCTTCAATGAAGATTTGCTTGAGGGACATTCCTAGCACCGGAAGCAGTCCGCAAGGATCTGATCCTAGCGCTGGTATCATGTGATCACATCAGCGATCATATGATTTCCCTTTTCCCTGTAATGTTTACGTCTAAACTTTATTCTAATCATTAACATTTGCCCCCCGTCATAAATGAGTTAAATGGTGAGTACCTTCTTTTTCATGAGTGTCTGCTAAAACAATGAAACCCTTTTGTGATCGGAGCAGTAAAACTTTATTTTCTCCTTGTAAGTCACAAACACGTCTTTTCTAATGATCAATATGTAATCAGAAGTCTTTTTAGGATATTAAAGTGTTAACTCATGTTCAGTAACCTTGATAATATAGTTGTTAAATTATTTTCAGGCATCATCTTTAGCAATGGGGATCGTTGGAAAACCATGCGTAGATTCTCTCTCATGACACTGAGGAATTTTGGCATGGGGAAGAGAAGTATTGAGGAGAGAATTCAGGAGGAAGCACAGTGTCTGGTGGATGAGATCAAAACTCACAAAGGTTGGTGAAGTAATTGGTGATATGGGCAAAGGCAGAGAACCATGGTGGGTAAGGAACTTAAAGGGACAGTCAAGTCAAAATGAAACTCTCATGATTTAGAAAGGGCACGCAATGTTAAACAACTTTCCAGTTTACTTTTATCATCAAATTTGCTTTGTTCACTGGCTATTCTTTGTTTAAAGCTTAACCTAGGTAGGCTGATATGCTAATTTCTAAGCCTTTAAAGGCCACAATTTGGGTTTTGTGTCGCTTTAAATACCTGTCACAAAAGTGGCAACTTTGTTTTTTTCTATGGGGACCAAGGCTAATTATCTTTAAAGTAGGAGATCAAAGTGAGCAATAGATTTGCTTCCTTCTTCCTATCTGTGGGAGAGCTCATGCTGTTGTGCTGCGGCAGTGGTGATTCTGAGATATGATTGGTTGTTTCATATATAATGTAGCCAAGAATTAGGAGTTTGCTAATTATTTACTATGTTGGTGACATATATACTTATATATATATATATAGATGATTATATATATAGGAATATCTATTTAGAAATTCTTAGAACATATTCTATGTGCAGAACATTGGAATGTGAAATATTTACAGTAAATACACAGTATAACATTGCATTAAATATAGATATTACATTAATATGCTTTTTCATGTACTTGACAACAAAGGGCCACAGGGCTCCAATGCACTTATATTTATGCCTATATATGTATACATATGTATTTATGTGTGTATATATGGCTGTAAATACATATAGACACATAAATACACATGTGCACTTATTTAAACACATACACACATACACACATACATGTGACACTTTGCTACAATGTTAAGTAGTGAGTGTACAGCCTGTATAACAGTGTAAATTTTCTGTCCCTTCAAAATAACTCAACACACAGCCATTAATGTCTAAACCGTTGACAACAAAAGTGAGTACACCCCTAAGTGGAAATGTCCAAATTGGGCACAATTAGCCATTTTCTCTCCCCGGTGTCATGTGACTTGTCAGTGTTACAAGGTCTCAGGTGTGAATGGGAAGCAGGTATGTTAATATTGTGTTATCGCTCTCACACTCTCTCATACTGGTCACTGGAAGTTCAACATGGAATCTCATGGCAAAGAACTCTCTGAGGATCTGAAAAAATAATAAAAAATAAAAAGATGGCCTAGGCTATAAGAAGATTGCCAATACCCTGAAACTGAGCTGCAGCACGGTGGGCAAGACCATACAGCGGTTTCACAGGACAGGTCCCACTCAGAACAGGCCTCGCCATGGTCAACCAAAGAAGTTAAGTGCATGTGCTCAGCGTCATATCCAGAAGTTGTCTTTGGGAAATAGACGTATGAGTGCTGCCAGCATTGCTGCAGAGGTTAAAAGGGGTGGGGATCAGCCTCACAGTTCTCAGACCATACGCTGCACACTGTATCAAACTGGTCTGCATGGCTGTTGTCCCAAAAGGAAGCCTCTTCTAAAGATGATGCACAAGAAAGCCCGCAAACAGTTTGCTGAAGACAAGCAGACTAAGGACATGGATTACTGGAACCATGTCCTGTGGTCTGATGAGACCAAGATAAACTTATTTGGTTCAGATGGTGTAAAGTGTGTGTGGTGGCAACCAGGTGAGGAGTACAAAGACAAGTGTGTCTTGCCTACAGTCAAGCATGGTGGTTAGAGTGTCATGGTCTGGGCTGCATGAGTGCTGACGGCACTGGGGAGCTACAGTTCATTGAGGGAGCCATGAATGCCAATATGTACTGTGACATACTGAAGCAGAGCATGATCTCCTCCCTTTGGAGACTGGTCCACAGGGCAGTATTCCAACATCATAACGACCCCAAACACACCTCCAAGACGACCACTGCCTTGCTAAAGAAGCTTAGGGTAAAGGTGATGGACTGGCAAAGCATGTCTCCAGACCTAAACCCTATTGAGCATCTATTGGGCATCCTCAAACGGAGGGTGGGGGAGCGCAAGGTCTCTAACATACACCAGCTCCATAATGTCGTCATGGAGGAGTGGAAGAGGACTCCAGTGGCGACCTGTGAAGCTCTGGTGACCTCCATGCTCAAGAGGGTTAAGGCAGTGCTGGAAAATAATTGTGGCCACACAAAATATTGATACTTTGGGCCCAATTTGGACATTTCCACTTAGGGGTGTACTCACTTTTGTTGCCAACAGTTTAGACATTAATGGCTGTGTGTTGAGTTATTTTGAGGGGATGGCAAATTTACACTGCTATACAGGCTGTACACTCACTACTTTACATTGTAGCAAAGTGTCATTTCTTCAGTGTTGTTACATAAAAAGATATAAAAGATATCATAAAATATTATTGTTTCGCTAAACAATTAACCTGAGCTGTGAGGACACACTATCCCGACGCACGTTAACAATTGCGCTCAAGCGATTGCGTTTACTTTTAACTTGTAATACGCTACATCTGACACACGCAAACAGCCACAATAAACCCCTTATTGCTCGCACGTAACTGTTAGTGTGCCTCTAGTAATCTGGCCCATTGTGGGTGGGTTAAGTGTTATCTAAAACTCCATATTAAAATGTGTGCAACTATTTGTTATTGACAACTTTCATTTTACCTACCTCCCTGTTTTTTTAAAGTTTTTGACATGTTTATGTTCCACAGTTAGCTGCAGACAGAAGCTTAATTAGTGTCCCACCTTGCCCGTTCATGGATCTTTTCTACCTGTACCTAGATTGTAAATCAAGTTGTAATCCCATTGGTGGGTTTAGAGTATATTGCTCAATTTAAACCCTCCGACTAAGGCTTAGTTTCCATTGAGGTGGTAAAGTTAGGAAACTACTGGTAACAAAAAAAGTCTCCATAGACTTTAATGGAGATAAAAGTTTTTACAAACGTTTTTCAAAGTTTACCACCTCAGTGGAATTTAGGCCAACTGATGGTCAAAACATTTATCTCCATAAAAGCCTATGGAGAACATGGGCTCATTTCCACTGGGGTGGTAAAAACATTTAACTCCATTAAAGGCTTAGTTTCCATTAAGGTGGTAAAGTTTGGAAACTGGTAGTAACATAAAAATGTTCCATAGACTTTAATGAAGATAAATGTTTTTACCACCAGTTTTAACAATTCACCACATCAAAGGAAAATAGGCCAAAGTCTATGGAGATATTTTATGTTACCACCAGTAAACTAGGCCTATATTTGGGACCTTGGGTTTAGTTTCCATTGAGGTGGTAAAGTTTGGAAAGTGGTGGTAACATAAAACATCTCCTTACACTATAATGGAGATAAAGGGCTTTTCATTGAGGTGGTAAAGTGTAAAAGAAAACTGTGATAAAAATCTTTATTTATATTAAAGTCTATGGAGATTTTTTATGTTACCACCAATTTCCAAAGTCTACCACCTCAATGGAAAAAAACCCACATTTGTTTGTCAGCAGTTTCCAAACTTTACCACCTCAATGAAAATGAGCCCTTGGTCTGGTACAAATTATGAGGGCTCAAGGAAAGCTATCTAGATTTGGGTGTATGATAGTCAATGTGGACATTTGCTCTCTACTATTGTGAAAAGGCTGGTAAAACTCATGAGGATCCTACCTTTTTTTCTAGGGAAACCATAGACAAAATCAAACCAATCTTAGACCTAGTTTTGATTGAGGTGGTGCATTTGGGAAACTGGTAATAACATGGAAACTTGACCCTACATGGGCCTAGTTTCCATTGAGTTGGTAACGTTTGGAAACTGGTGGCAAGAAAAAAAATCTCCATAGACATTAATGGAGATACATTATTTTATCACCAGTTTCCAAACTTTACCACCTCAATAGAAACTAGGGGTAGATTTAATAAGCAGTGGATGCTGCTATCTACCCCCATAGTTTCAGGCTTGCCGGAAACAGAAGTTAAAAAGCAGCAGTCGGATAAGATCATGATGATTGACACCCCCTGCTAGCAGCCGTTTGACTGTGAAAGTGCAGTGGCGGCATTGCACAAGCATTTCTTCTTAAATGCTTGTGCAATGTTAAATGACGACAGCATACGCAATAGAGGGCGGACATTATTCACTATAGTCCTGGGTTTAATAAATTGACCCCTAGGCCTTAGTTTACAGGTTTGGCAGAATAACACTTGGATTGTTAAGATAAGAGAGAGTAGATAGACGTAAGAGGTTGGTGGTGAACCTAACACCTAATGATTTGTGCTAATCCTTGCAGGAAATATTACAATTTTTGCTTTATAATGATTAACTCTTTTGACAGATTCCCCATTTGACCCAACGTACATGTTAATATCATCCGTCTCCAATGTAATCTGCTCCGTCGTCTTTGGTGAGAGGTTTGACTACAAAGACAAGGAGTTTAAGGATCTTCTGTTCAACCTAAGAGAAATGACCAAACTTTTCAACAGTGCTACTGGGCAGGTTAGTCTTATGGATAAGATGGAGAATTAGGTTGCTCATTCCAAAGCCTCTTAAACTCATTTTATCTTTGTCTTTCCATTTTCACAGCTTTTTAATTTCTTTCCAAATGCTGTCAGCTATATACCTGGTCCTCATCAAAAGATTTTCACATATTTCGACAGTATAAAGGAATTTTTGAAGGAAAAGTTGGCTGCCCACAAAGAGTCACTGGATGAGAATTGCCCCCGGGATTTAATTGACTGTTTCCTTATCAAGATAAATGAGGTATTTTTTTAAATATAAAAGGTGAACAATTATGGGAAGAGTTTTATTTTTTTTTATTTTTTTCTCATTCATTTTTCAACTTTAAACAGGAGAAGAAAAATCCCAACACTGAATTTAATGATGATAATTTAATGAGCACTGTTAATGATCTATTTTTTGCTGGGACGGAGACTACAAGCATAACATTAACATACGCCCTCTTGATCATGCTGAAATACCCTCACATACAAGGTAACTTCCCTGTTTATGTTTTACCCAATATCAGTCGGAAGACTTTTTTCCACACGCCAAACTTAAAGGGACATAAAACCCATTTTTCAAGATTCTGATAGAGCGTACAATTTTAAACAACTTTCCAAATTATTCTATTATCAAATTAGCTTCATTCTCTTATCCTTTGTTGGAGGAGCAGCAATGCACTACTGGGAGCTAGTTAAAAACATATGGCATATATGCATCCACCAATCAGCAGCTAGATCCCAGTAGTGCATGGTTGCTCCTGAGTTTACCTAGGTTTGCTTTTCAACAAATGACACCAAGAAGACAAAGAACATTAGATTATAGAAGTATTATGTAAGCTCTTTAATTATTGAATAAATAAGTTTACAGTTTTAGTCTCTGTAATGGAATCTGCACCACTATATTTTTATTCTACATCAAAAAGCAGTTATCCTTATCTTCCATTCTCAGGCCATTTAAGGAGATTTATACATTTGGTGATAAAGTAATAATATTTTCATCTAGTTCAATGCCCTTAAAAACAAAATTTATGCTTACCTGATAAATTTATTTCTCTTGTGGTGTATCCAGTCCACGGATTCATCCATTACTTGTGGGATATTCTCCTTCCCAACAGGAAGCTGCAAGAGGACACCCACAGCAGAGCTGTCTATATAGCTCCTCCCCTAACTGCCACCACCAGTCATTCGACCGAAGACAAGCAAGAGAAAGGAGAAACTATAGGGTGCAGTGGTGACTGTAGTTTTAAAATAAAAAACACCTGCCTTAAAATGACAGGGCGGGCCGTGGACTGGATACACCACAAGAGAAATAAATTTATCAGGTAAGCATAAATTTTGTTTTCTCTTGTAAGGTGTATCCAGTCCACGGATTCATCCATTCTCTTGTAAGGTGTATCCAGTCCACGGATTCATCCATTACTTGTGGGATACAAGGTAGGGACAAGGCAGGTGCTTAAACGGAAGGCACCACTGCCTGTAAGACCTTTCATGTCGAGAGCTGCAAGAGAATGACTGGGAGTAGCAGTTAGGGGAGGAGCTATATAGACAGCTCTACTGTGGGTGTCCTCTTGCAGCTTCCTGTTGGGAAGGAGAATATCCCACAAGTAATGGATGAATCCGTGGACTGGATACACCTTACAAGAGAAAGTTAAATTGTAATTAACCATAAAAAGTTAAATTATGCATAGTGAAAACAAAACAATGTGTAGTGCATCTATACAGTATTTGTATTGCCTGTTTTTACTGTAATTTAAATATAAAAATATTTATCTTCCCACCGCCATAGAGGTTAGAGTACACTCATTGGATCTCAAATCCATGGCCCTAGTATATGTTACATTGTCTTTGCTGTTATTTCTTGCTATGCGTGTTTATAACTCTTATTTGTCTTCAGAGAAGGTCCACAATGAGATTGATCGCGTGGTAGGCCATAATCGCTTGCCATCAATAGAGGACCGGAGCAAAATGCCATATACCGATGCTGTGATCCATGAGATTCAGAGATTTGCAGATATTGTGCCAATGGGGGTTCCTCATGCAGCCAGCAAAGACACAACCTTTAGAGGATACAATATCCCAAAGGTTAGAGGAATTCAACAAAGTTTTCTCTTTTAAATCCAAATGATCTGGTTTCAAGCAACTTCCTTACATTTTCTTTTCCAATGCAGACTTTAACTAAAGTGCCCTCCTCTTTCTATTCTCTATAGAAAGGGGCTTTGTACTGTAAAATGTTAATGTTGTCCAAATGGTACATTTTACCTGCTGGAGTGTATTTAAATATTTGCAAACACATAATTTACCTTTATTTTGTTATTTGAAATAGCTGAATTTGCCTCTAGAAACTACCACCTATACTACAAATATGAATAACAAACATACGGCTAGATTACGAGTCTTGCGTTAGCCTTAAAAAGCAGCGTTGAGAGGTCCCAACGCTGCTTTTTAATGCCCGCTGGTATTACGAGTCTTGAAATGAGAGGCTCACCGCTCACTTTTTTGGTCAGAATCGAAAATACCGCAAATCCACTTACGTCAATTGCGTATCCTATATTTTCAATGGGACTTGCATAACGTCGGTATTACGAGTCTTCCAAAAAGTGAGCGGTACAGCCTCTCCTGTCAAGACTGATACCGCATTTAAAAGTCAGTAGTTAAGAGTTTTATGGGCTAACGCTGTAGTATAAAACTCTTAACTAAAGTGCTAAAAAGTACACTAACACCCATAAACTACCTATTAACCCCTAAACCGAGCCCCCCCCCACATCACAAAAAACTATTTTTAACCCCTAATCTGCTGAACCGGACATCGCCGCCACTATAAAAATATATTAACCCCTAAACTTCCGCCCTCCCGCATCGCAAACACTAGTTACATTTTATTAACCCCTAATCTGCCATCCCTAACATCGCCGACACCTACCTACATTTATTAACCCCTAATCTGCCGCCCCCAACGTCGCCGCAACTATATTAAATGTATTAACCCCTAAATCTAAGTCTAGCCCTAACCCTAACACCCCCTAACTTAAATAAAATTTAAAAATATCTAAATAAAATTACTACAATTCACTAAATTATTCCTATTTAAAACTAAATACTTACCTATAAAATAAACCCTAAGACAGCTACAATATAACTAATAGTTACATTGTAGCTAGCTTAGGTTTTGTTTTTTTTTTTACAGGCAAGTTTGTATTTATTTTAACTAGGTAGAATAGTTATTAAATAGTTATTAACTATTTAATAACTACCTAGTTAAAATAAATACAAATTTACCTGTAAAATAAACCTAACCTAAGTTAAAATTACACCTAACACTACACTATAATTAAATTAATTACCTAAACTAAATACAATTAAATACAATTTAAAAAAAACTATCTAAAGTTTGAAGAAAAAAAAAACACAAAATTACAGAAAATAATAAAATAATTACAAGTTTTTTAAACTAATTACACCTAATTTAATCCCCCTAATAAAATAAAAAAGCCCCCCAAAATAATAAAAAGCCCTACCCTATATTAAATTACAAATAGCCCTTAAAAGGGCCTTTTGCGGGGCATTGCCCCAAACTAAGTAAACAGCTCTTTTACCTGTTAAAAAAAGTAAACCCACCACCCACACACCCAACCCTACTCTAAAACCCACCCAATACCCCCTTAATAAAACCTAACACTAACCCCTTGAAGATCACCCTACCTTGAGAAGTCTTCACCCAACCGGGCCAAAGTCCTCAACGAAGCTGGGCGAAGTGGTCCTCCAGACGGGCAGAAGTCTTCATCCAAGCCGGGAAGAAGAGGTCCTCCAGACCGGCAGAAGTCTTCATCCAGGCAGCATCTTCTATCTTCATCCATCCAGCGCGGAGCGGCTCCATCTTCAAGACATCCGACGCGGAGCATCCTCTTCAAACGAAGTCCAACTGAAGAATGAAGGTTCCTTTAAATGACGTCATCCAAGATGGCATCCCTTGAATTCCAATTGGCTGATAGAATTCTATCAGCCAATCGGAATTAAGGTAGAAAAAATCCTATTGGCTGATGCAATGTCTATCTACCTGTCAACCGCGATCTGCTAAATAAAACCTAACACCTAACGCATGTGCAATGTCTATCTCCCTGTCAACCGCGATCCCCCGCCGCAATCCCTAATAAAGTATTTAACCCCTAAACCGCCGCTCACGGACCCCACCGCCATCTCCATAAACTAACCCCCTACTGTGAGCCCCTAAAACCGCCACCATCTAACTGATCTATCCCCTAATGTGAACCCCTTACACTGCCGCCATCTACCTTATCTATCCCCTAATCTGACCCCTTACACCGCCGCCACCTATATAAAAAATATTAACCCCTAATCTAATCCCCCTATACCGCCGCCAGCTATATTAAGATTATTAACCCCTAATCTAATCCCCCTAAAATAATTATCTCTATTACCAGCCCTTAAAAGGGCCTTTTGCGGGGCTTTGCCCCAAAGTAAACAGCTCTTTTGCCCTATAACCTGCGCTCCCTACACCGCCGCCACCTATATTAATAGTATTAACCCCTAATGTAAGCCCCTTACACCGCCGCCATCTATATTAAAATTATTAACCCCTAATTTAATCTACCTACCCCGCCGCCAGCTATATTATCTATATTAACCCTAAGTATATTATAGTTAATATAGTTATTACATTATATATATTAACCCTAATTATATTAGGGTTAATATAGTTAATATAGTTACTATAGTATTTATATAAACTATATTAACTCTATCTAACCCTAACACCCCTAACTAAATTCTTATTAAATAAATCTAATTCATATTATAAACTAAAATATTCCTATTTAAATCTAAATACTTACCTATAAAATAAACTCTAAGCCCTAGATTTAGAGTTGGGCGGTAGTCGTCAAAACCCGCGTTAGAGGCTCCTAACGCTGGTTTTTACCGCCCTCTGGTATTTGGAGCTAGTCATTAAAGGGTCTAACGCTCACTTTCCAGCCGCGACTTTTCCATACCGCAGATCCCCTTACGTCAAATGCGTATCCTATCTTTTCAATGGGATCTTTCTAACGCCGGTATTTAGAGTCTTGGCTGAAGTGAGCGTTAGAAATCTAACGACAAAACTCCAGCCGCAAAAAAAACCCAGTAGTTAAGAGCTTTCTGGGCTAACGCCGGTTTATAAAGATCTTAACTACTGTGCTCTAAAGTACACTAACACCCATAAACTACCTATGTACCCCTAAACCGAGGTCCCCCCACATCGCCGCCACTCTATTAAAAATTTTTAACCCCTAATCTGCCGACCGCACACCGCTGCCACCTACATTATGCCTATGAACCCCTAATCTGCTGCCCCTAACACCGCCGACCCCTATATTATATTTATTAACCCCTAATCTGCCGCCCCCGCTATCGCTGACCCCTGCATATTATTATTAACCCCTAATCTGCCGCTCCGTACACCGCTGCCACCTATATTATAGCTATGTACCCCTAATCTGCTGCGCCTAACACCGCCGACCCCTATATTATATTTATTAACCCCTAATCTGCCCCCCCCTCAACGTCGCCTCCACCTGCCTACACTTATTAACCCCTAATCCGCCTCACTCCCGCCTCAATAACCCTATAATAAATAGTATTAACCCCTAATCTGCCCTCCCTAACATCACCGACACCTAACTTCAATTATTAACCCCTAATCTGCCGACCGAATCTCGCCGCTACTGTAATAAATGGATTAACCCCTAAAGCTAAGTCTAACCCTAACACTAACACCCCCCTAAGTTAAATATAATTTAAATCTAACTAAATAAATTAACTCTTATTAAATAAATTATTCCTATTTAAAGCTAAATACTTACCTGTAAAATAAATCCTAATATAGCTACAATATAAATTATAATTATATTATAGCTATTTTAGGATTTATATTTATTTTACAGGTAACTTTGTATTTATTTTAACCAGGTACAATAGCTATTAAATAGTTAAGAACTATTTAATAGCTAAAATAGTTAAAATAATTACAAAATTACCTGTAAAATAAATCCTAACCTAAGTTACAATTAAACCTAACACTACACTATCAATAAATTAATTAATTAAATAAAATACCTACAATTATCTACAATTAAACCTAACACTACACTATCAATAAATTAATTAAATACAATATCTACAAATAAATACAATGAAATAAACTAAATAAAGTACAAAAAATAAAAAAGAACTAAGTTACAAAAAATAAAAAAATATTTACAAACATTAGAAAAATATTACAACAATTTTAAACTAATTACACCTACTCTAAGCCCCCTAATAAAATAACAAAGCCCCCAAAAATAAAAAAATGCCCTACCCTATTCTAAATTAAAAAAGTTCAAAGCTCTTTTACCTTACCAGCCCTGAACAGGGCCCTTTGCGGGGCATGCCCCAAAGAATTCAGCTCTTTTGCCTGTAAAAAAAACACATACAATACCCCCCCCCCCCCAACATTACAACCCACCACCCACATACCCCTAATCTAACCCAAACCCCCCTTAAATAAACCTAACACTAAGCCCCTGAAGATCTTCCTACCTTATCTTCACCATGCCAGGTTCACCGATCCGTCCTCGGAAGTCTTGATCCAAGCCTCGGAAGTGTTGATCCAAGCCCAAGCGGGGGGCTGAAGAGTGACGTCCATCTTCGGGCTGAAGCCTGGATCCAAGCGGCGGCTGAAGAAATCCATCATCGGGCTGAAGTCGGAAGTCCATCATCGGGATGAAGTCTTCTATCAAGCAGCATCTTCAATCTTCTTTCTTCCGGAGCGGAGCGGAGCCATCTTCTTCCCAGCCGACGCGGATCCATCCTCTTCCAACGACGCCGAATGACGGTTCCTTTAAATGACGTCATCCAAGATGGCGTCCGTCGAATTCCGATTGGCTGATAGGATTCTATCAGCCAATCGGAATTAAGGTAGGAAAAATCTGATTGGCTGATGGAATCAGCCAATCAGATTGAGCTCGCATTCTATTGGCTGATCGGAACAGCCAATAGAATGCAAGCTCAATCTGATTGGCTGATCGGATCAGCCAATCGGATTGAACTTGAATCTGATTGGCTGATTCCATCAGCCAATCAGAATTTTCCTACCTTAATTCCGATTGGCTGATAGAATCCTATCAGCCAATCGGAATTCGACGGACGCCATCTTGGATGACGTCATTTAAAGGAACCGTCATTCGGCTAGTAGGCGTCGTTAGAAGAGGATGGATCCGCGTCGGCTGGGAAGAAGATGGCTCCGCTCCGCTCCGGAAGAAAGAAGATTGAAGATGCTGCTTGATAGAAGACTTCATCCCGATGATGGACTTCCGCCCGATGATGGATTTCTTCAGCCGCCGCTTGGATCCAGACTTCAGCCCGAGGATGGACGTCACTCTTCAGCCCCCCGCTTGGGCTTGGATCAACACTTCCGAGGCTTGGATCAAGACTTCCGAGGACGGATCGGTGAACCTGGCATGGTGAAGATAAGGTAGGAAGATCTTCAGGGGCTTAGTGTTAGGTTTATTTAAGGGGGGTTTGGGTTAGATTAGGGGTATGTGGGTGGTGGGTTGTAATGTTGGGGGGGTATTGTATGTGTTTTTTTTACAGGCAAAAGAGCTGAATTCTTTGGGGCATGCCCCGCAAAGGGCCCTGTTCAGGGCTGGTAAGGTAAAAGAGCTTTGAACTTTTTTAATTTAGAATAGGGTAGGGCATTTTTTTATTTTGGGGGGCTTTGTTATTTTATTAGGGGGCTTAGAGTAGGTGTAATTAGTTTAAAATTGTTGTAATATTTTTCTAATGTTTGTAAATATTTTTTTATTTTTTGTAACTTAGTTCTTTTTTATTTTTTGTACTTTAGTTAGTTTATTTCATTGTATTTATTTGTAGATATTGTATTTAATTAATTTATTGATAGTGTAGTGTTAGGTTTAATTGTAGATAATTGTAGGTATTTTATTTAATTAATTTATTGATAGTGTAGTGTTAGGTTTAATTGTAACTTAGGTTAGGATTTATTTTACAGGTAATTTTGTAATTATTTTAACTAGGTAACTATTAAATAGTTCTTAACTATTTAATAGCTATTGTACCTGGTTAAAATAATTACAAAGTCGCCTGTAAAATAAATATAAATCCTAAAATAGCTATAATATAATTATAATTTATATTGTAGCTATATTAGGGTTTATTTTACAGGTAAGTATTTAGCTTTAAATAGGAATAATTTATTTAATAAGAGTTAATTTATTTCGTTAGATTTAAATTATATTTAATTTAGGGGGGTGTTAGGGTTAAAGTTAGACTTAGCTTTAGGGGTTAATAAATTTATTATAGTAGCGGTGAGCTCCTGTCGGCAGATTAGGCGTTAATACTTGAAGTTAGGTGTCGGCAATGTTAGGGAGGGCAGATTAGGGGTTAATACTATTTATTATAGGGTTATTGAGGCGGGAGTAAGGCGGATTAGGGGTTAATACATTTATTATAGTAGCGCTCAGGTCCGGTCGGCAGATTAGGGGTTAATAAGTGTAGTTAGGTGGAGGCGACATTGGGGGCGGCAGATTAGGGGTTAATGAATATAATATAGGGGTCGGCGATGTTAGGGCAGCAGATTAGGGGTACATAGGGATAATGTAGGTGGCGGGGGTGTACGGAGCGGCAGATTAGGGGTTAAAAATAATATGCAGGGGTCAGCGATAGCGGGGGCGGCAGATTAGGGGTTAATAAGTGTAAGGTTAGGGGTGTTTAGACTCGGGGTACATGTTAGAGTGTTAGGTGCAGACTTTGGAAGTGTTTCCCCTTAGGAAACAATGGGGCTGCGTTAGGAGCTGAACGCGGCTTTTTTGCAGGTGTTAGGTTTTTTTTCAGGTCAAACAGCCCCATTGTTTTCTATGGGGGAATCGTGCACGAGCACGTTTTTTAAGCTGGCCGCGTCCGTAAGCACCGCTGGTATCGAGAGTTGCAGTGGCGTTAAATTATGCTCTACGCTCCCTTTTTGGAGCCTAACGCACTGAAAACCCAGCCATTCTGTGAACTCTAAATACCAGCGGTATTTAAAAGGTGCGGGGGAAAAAAAGCACGCGTAGCTAACGCACCCCTTTGGTCGCCAAACTCTAAATCTAGCCGTAAGATAGCTACAATATAATTAATAATTACATTGTAGCTATGTTAGGGTTTATACTTATTTTACAGGTAAATTGTTAATTATTTTAACTAGGTATAATAGCTATTAAATAGTTATTAACTATTTAATAGCTACCTAGTTAAAATAATTACCCAATTACCTGTAAAATAAATCCTAACCTAAGTTACAAATACACCTACACTATCAATAAATTAAATAAACTACAAATATCTATCTAAAAATACAATTAAATAAACTAAACTAAATTACAAAAAAAACAAACACTAAATTACAAAAAATAAAAAAAAGATTACAAGATTTTTAAGCTAATTACACCTATTCTAAGCCCCCTAATAAAATAATAAAGCCCATCAAAATAAAAAAATTCCCTACCCTATTCTAAATTAAAAAAAGTTCAAAGCTCTTTTACCTTACCAGCCCTTAAAAGGGCCATTAGCGGGGCATGCCCCAAAGAAAACTGCTCTTTTGCCTGAAAAAAAAACACAATACCAACCCCCAACATTACAACCCACCACCCACATACTCCTAATCTAACCCAAACCCCCCTTAAATAAACCTAACACTACCCCCCTGAAGATCTCCCTACCTTATCTTCACCACGCCGGGCCGAACTCCTCTTCCGATCCGGGCGATGTCTATCCAAGCGGCAAAGAAGAGGTCTTCATCCCAGCGATGTCTTTATCCAAGCGGCAGCAAAGTCTTCTTCCATCGGGCAGCATCTTCCATCAAGCGGCATCTTCAATCTTCATTCTTCGCTCCACAGACGCGGAGCATCCATCCCGGCCGACGACTGAACGACGAATGAGGTACCTTTAAATGACGTCATCCAAGATGGCGTCCGTCGAATTCCGATTGGCTGATAGGATTCTATCAGCCAATCGGAATTAAGGTAGAAAAATCTGATCCGATCAGCCAATAAAATGCGAGCTCAATCTGATTGGCTGATTGGTTCAGCCAATTGGATTGAACTTGAATCTGATTGGCTGATTCAATCAGCCAATCAGATTTTTCTACCTTAATTCCGATTGGCTGATAGGATCCTATCAGCCAATCGGAATTCGACGGACGCCATCTTGGATGACGTCTTTTAAAGGTACCTCATTCGTCGTTCAGTCGTCGGCCGGGATGGATGCTCCGCGTCTGTGGAGCGAAGAATGAAGATTGAAGATGCCGCTTGATGGAAGAAGCTGCCCGATGGAAGAAGACTTTGCTGCCGCTTGGATAAAGACATCGCTGGGATGAAGACCTCTTCTTTGCCGCTTGGATAGACATCGCCCGGATCGGATGAGGAGTTCGGCCCGGCGTGGTGAAGATAAGGTAGGGAGATCTTCAGGGGGGTAGTGTTAGGTTTATTTAAGGGGGGTTTGGGTTAGATTAGGGGTATGTGGGTGGTGGGTTGTAATGTTGGGGGGTGGTATTGTGTGTTTTTTTTAGGCAAAAGAGCAGTTTTCTTTGGGGCATGCCCCGCTAATGGCCCTTTTAAGGGCTGGTAAGGTAAAAGAGCTTTGAACTTTTTTTAATTTAGAATAGGGTAGGGAATTTTTTTGTTTTGGTGGGCTTTATTATTTTATTAGGGGGCTTAGAATAGGTGTAATTAGCTTAAAAATCTTGTAATCTTTTTTTTATTTTTTGTAATTTAGTGTTTGTTTTTGTAATTTAGTTTAGTTTATTTAATTGTATTTTTAGATAGATATTTGTAGTTTATTTAATTTATTGATAGTGTAGGTGTATTTGTAACTTAGGTTAGGATTTATTTTACAGGTAATTGGGTAATTATTTTAACTAGGTAGCTATTAAATAGTTATTAACTATTTAATAGCTATTATACCTAGTTAAAATAATTAACAATTTACCTGTAAAATAAATATAAACCCTAACATAGCTACAATGTAATTATTAATTATATTGTAGCTATCTTAGGGTTTATTTTATAGGTAAGTATTTAGATTTAAATAGGAATATTTTAATTAATAATATTAATATTAGATTTATTTTAATAAGAGTTTAGTTAGGATGTTAGAGTTAGATAGGGTTATTATACTTATTATATATATATATATATATATATATATATATATATATATATATATATATATATATATATATATATATATATAATAACGATATTAACTATATTAACCCTAATAAAATTAGGGTTAATATACGCCTAGATTTAGAGTTTTGCAGCCAAAGGGGTGCGTTAGCTACGCGTGCTTTTTTCTGGCCGCACCTTTTAAATACCGCTGGTATTTAGAGTTCACAGAATGGCTGCGTTAGGCTCCAAAAAAGGAGCGTAGAGCATATTTACCGCAACTTCAACTCTCAATACCAGCGGTGCTTACGGACGCGGCCAGCTTCAAAAACGTGCTTGTGCACGATTCCCCCATAGAAAACAATGGGGCTGTTTGAGCTAAAAAGAAAACTAACACCTGCAAAAAAGCCGCGTTCAGCTCCTAACGCAGCCCCATTGTTTGCTATGGGGAAACACTTCCTACGTCTGCACCTAACACTCTAACATGTACCCCGAGTCTACACACCCCTAACCTTACACTTATTAACCCCTATTCTGCCGCCCCCGCTATCGATGACTTCCGCATATTTTTTTAACCCCTAATCTGCCGCTCTGTAAACCGCCGCTACTTACATTATCCCTATGTACCCCTAATCTGCTGCCCCTAACACCGCCGACCCCTATATTATATTTATTAACCCCTAATCTGCCCCCCACAACGTCACCTCCACCTGCCTACACTTATTAACCCCTAATCTGCCGAGCGGACCGCACCGCTATTATAATAAAGTTATTAACCCCTAATCCGCCTCACTCCCGCCTCAATAACCCTATAATAAATAGTATTAACCCCTAATCTGCCCTCCCTAACATTGCCGACACCTAACTTCAAACATTAACCCCTAATCTGCCGACTGGAGCTCACCGCTATTCTAATAAATGTATTAACCCCTAAAGCTAAGTCTAACCCTAACACTAACACCCCCCTAAGTTAAATATAATTTAAATCTAACGAAATAAATTAACTCTTATTAAATAAATTATTCCTATTTAAAGCTAAATACTTACCTGTAAAATAAATCCTAATATAGCTACAATATAAATTATAATTATATTATAGCTATTTTAGGATTTATATTTATTTTACAGGTAACTTTGTATTTATTTTAACCAGGTACAATAGCTATTAAATAGTTAAGAACTATTTAATAGCTAAAATAGTTAAAATAATTACAAAATTACCTGTAAAATAAATCCTAACCTAAGTTACAATTAAACCTAACACTACACTATCAATAAATTAATTAAATAAAATACCTACAATTATCTACAATTAAACCTAACACTACACTATCAATAAATTAATTAAATAAAATACCTACAATTATCTACAATTAAACCTAACACTACACTATCAATAAATTAATTAAATACAATACCTACAAATAAATACATTTAAATAAACTAACTAAAGTACAAAAAATAAAAAAGAACTAAGTTACAAAAAATAAAAAAATATTTACAAACATTAGAAAAATATTACAACAATTTTAAACTAATTACACCTACTCTAAGCCCCCTAATAAAATAACAAAGACCCCCAAAATAAAAAAATGCCCTACCCTATTCTAAATTACAAAAGTTCAAAGCTCTTTTACCTTACCAGCCCTGAACAGGGCCCTTTGCGGGGCATGCCCCAAAGAATTCAGCTCTTTTGCCTGTAAAAAAAACACATACAATACCCCCCCCTAACATTACAACCCACCACCCACATACCCCTAATCTAACCCAAACCCCCCTTAAATAAACCTAACACTAAGCCCCTGAAGATCTTCCTACCTTATCTTCACCTCGCCGGGTATCACACCGATCGGTCCTGGCTCCAAAATCTTCATCCAACCCAAGCGGGGGCTGGCGATCCATAATCCTGCGGCTGAAGAGGTCCAGAAGAGGCTCCAAAGTCTTCATCCTATCCGTGAAGAGGCGGCGATCCAGACCGGCAACCATCTTGATCCAAGCGGCATCTTCTATCTTCATCTGATGAGGAACGGCTCCATCGTGAAGACCTCCAGCGCGGATCAATCTTCTTCCGACGACGTCCAACTGAAGAATGACGGTTCCTTTAAGGGATGTCATCCAAGATGGCGTCCCTCGAATTCCGATTGGCTGATAGGATTCTATCAGCCAATCGGAATTAAGGTAGGAAAATTCTGATTGGCTGATTGAATCAGCTAATCAGAATCAAGTTAAATCCGATTGGCTGATCCGATCAGCCAATCAGATTAAGCTCGCATTCTATTGGCTGTTCCGATCAGCCAATAGAATGCGAGCTCAATCTGATTGGCTGATCGGATCAGCCAATCGGATTGAACTTGATTCTGATTGGCTGATTCCATCAGCCAATCAGAATTTTCCTACCTTAATTCCGATTGGCTGATAGAATCCTATCAGCCAATCGGAATTCGAGGGACGCCATCTTGGATGACGTCCCTTAAAGGAACCGTCATTCTTCAGTTGGACGTCGTCGGAAGAAGATTGATCCGCGCTGGAGGTCTTCACGATGGAGCCGTTCCTCATCGGATGAAGATAGAAGATGCCGCTTGGATCAAGATGGTTGCCGGTCTGGATCGCCTCTTCTTCCCGGATAGGATGAAGACTTTGGAGCCTCTTCTGGACCTCTTCAGCCGCAGGATTATGGATCGCCAGCCCCCGCTTGGGTTGGATGAAGATTTTGGAGCCAGGACCGATCGGTGTGATACCCGGCGAGGTGAAGATAAGGTAGGAAGATCTTCAGGGGCTTAGTGTTAGGTTTATTTAAGGGGGGTTTGGGTTAGATTAGGGGTATGTGGGTGGTGGGTTGTAATGTTGGGGGGGGGGTATTGTATGTTTTTTTTTACAGGAAAAATAGCTGAATTTCTTGGGGCATGCCCCGCAAAGGGCCCTGTTCAGGGCTGGTAAGGTAAAAGAGCTTTGAACTTTTTTAATTTAGAATAGGGTAGGGCATTTTTTTATTTTGGGGGGCTTTGTAATTTTATTAGGGGGCTTAGAGTAGGTGTAATTAGTTTAAAATTGTTGTAATATTTTTCTAATGTTTGTAAATATTTTTTTATTTTTTGTAACTTAGTTCTTTTTTATTTTTTGTACTTTAGTTATTTTATTTAATTGTAGTTATTTGTAGGTATTGTATTTAATTAATGTATTGATAGTGTAGTGTTAGGTTTAATTGTAGGTAATTGTAGGTATTTTATTTAATTAATTTATTGATAGTGTAGTGTTAGGTTTAATTGTAACTTAGGTTAGGATTTATTTTACAGGTAATTTTGTAATTATTTTAACTATTTTAGCTATTAAATAGTTCTTAACTATTTAATAGCTATTGTACCTGGTTAAAATAAATACAAAGTTGCCTGTAAAATAAATATAAATCCTAAAATAGCTATAATATAATTATAATTTATATTGTAGCTATATTAGGGTTTATTTTATAGGTAAGTATTTAGCTTTAAATAGGAATAATTTATTTAATAAGAGTTAATTTATTTCGTTAGATTTAAATTATATTTAACTTAGGGGGGTGTTAGTGTTAGGGTTAGACTTAGCTTTAGGGGTTAATCCATATATTACAGTAGCGGCGAGATTCGGTCGGCAGATTAGGGGTTAATAATTGAAGTTAGGTGTGGGCGATGTTAGGGAGGGCAGATTAGGGGTTAATACTATTTATTATAGGGTTATTGAGGCGGGAGTGAGGCGGATTAGGGGTTAATAACTTTATTATAGTAGCGGTGCGGTCTGCTCGGCAGATTAGGGGTTAATAAGTGTAGGCAGGTGGAGGCGACGTTGAGGGGGGCAGATTAGGGGTTAATAAATATAATATAGGGGTCGGCGGTGTTAGGGGCAGCAGATTAGGGGTACATAAGGATAACGTAGGTAGCGGCGCTTTGCGGTCGGCAGATTAGGGGTTAATTATTGTTGGTAGCTGGCGGCGACGTTGTGGGGGGCAGGTTAGGGGTTAATAAATATAATATAGGGGTCGGCGGTGTTAGGGGCAGCAGATTAGGGGTACATAAGTATAACGTAGGTGGCGGTCGGCAGATTAGGGGTTAAATTTTTTTTATCGAGTGGCAGCGATGTGGGGGGGCCTCGGTTTAGGGGTACATAGGTAGTTTATGGGTGTTAGTGTACTGTAGAGCACAGTAGTTAAGAGCTTTATGAACCGGCGTTAGCCCAGAAAGCTCTTAACTACTGACTTTTTTCTGCGGCTGGAGTTTTGTCGTTAGATTTCTAACGCTCACTTCAGCCACGACTCTAAATACCGGCGTTAGAAAGATCCCATTGAAAAGATAGGATACGCAATTGACGTAAGGGGATCTGCGGTATGGAAAAGTCGCGGCTGAAAAGTGAGCGTTAGACCCTTTAATGACTGACTCCAAATACCACAGGAGCGGTAAAAACCAGCGTTAGGAGCCTCTAACGCTGGTTTTGACGGCTACCGCCCAACTCTAAATCTAGGCCATAGTTAATATATATAATATAATAACTATATTAACTATATTAACCCTAATATAATTAGGGTTAATATAGTTAATATAGCTGGCGGCGGTGTAGGGGGATTAGATTAGGGGTTAATACATTTATTATAGGTGGCCGCTGTGTAGGGGGATGTAGATTAGGGGTTAATGTGTTTAATATAGGCGGCGGCGGTGTAGGGGGATTAGATTAGGGGTTAATACTTTTATTATAGGTGGCCGCGGTGTAGGGGGATGTAGATTGTAGGCAAAAGAGCAGTTTACTTTGTGACAAAGCCCCGCCAAAAGCCCTGTTAAGGGCTGGCAAAAGAGCTGAATTCTTTGGGGCATGCCCCGCAAAAAGCCCTTTTAAGGGCTGGCAAAAGAGCTGTTTCTTTGGGGCAATGCCACGCAAAAAGCCCTTTTCAGGGCTATTTGTACGGTTAGACTTAGGTTTAGTGGTAGGGATAGTTTAGTATTTTAGGGGTTAAATAATTTAATATAGATGGCGGCGGGGTAGGGGGATTAGATTAGGGGTTAATAATTTTAAAATAGATAGCGGCGGGGTAGGGGCTCACTTTAGGGGGTAGGTAAGGTAGATGGCGACGGTGTTAGGGGCTCACTTTAGGGGGTTATAGATTTAATATAGCTGGCGGCGGTTTAGGGGTTAATAACTATTAGGTTGCGGCGGGGTTTGGGAGCGGCGGTTTAGGGGTTAATACATATTTTATTGTTAGGATAGAGAGGGGGGATAACGGATAGAGGGTTAGACGTGTCGGGCTATGTTAGGGAGGCGTGTTAGACAGTGCGGGTGATTTAGACTTTAGTCAGGTTTTGTAGGCGCCGGCAGTTTCTAACGTGGCGCAAGTCACTGGCGACGCCAGAAATTTGTACTTGCGCAGATTTCTGGACATCGCTGGTTTATCCGACTTACGGCACGTTAGCATCTGACGGCGCCGTATATGGTATAGCTCGAGTTGCGAGCTGAAACTGCGGGCGACGCGGGTTCCCTCGCTTGCGCCGCAAACTACGCCGTTTATCGGATCGCGCCCCAGGTTTGTAAAGACCCGTAATACCAGCGTTGTCTGTAGGTGAGCGGTGAGGGAAAACTGCTCGTTAGCACCGCACCCCTGTTAACACAAAACTCGTAATCTCGCAGATATTCTCTTTAGAAAAACTTTGTCAACAGGAGACATTAGCACTAATTAATCTTATAGTGGGGGACAAGAGGGGGAAATTTTATATATGAAATAGCTGCTTGTGTTTATTTAACCCTCCAGTCATCATTAGCAATTCAAGACCTAACATAAATAACATTAGCAGATCTGCTTTACTTGCAGGCTCAGCCCCCTGTTATGGGCATGTCCTATGTGATGGGTTTAATGAGCAAAATCCTTTATTTTGAATACAAACAAAAACATGAAGGATCAATTTCCCATAAATTTAATACTATGCTCTTGGTAAAACAAGTAATTTGGAACAAATTAAGGAAAAACACATTTTATAATACAGTGTCCCATTAACAGGTTTCTACAAATGAATCTAATAGCTATATAGAAATGAGATGTGCTAGAGTTTGGAATAGGCAAATTTGGTAAACCTATCCCTTTCCTAACATAATCATTATCTTATGGTACATTTTGGTCTTTTTCTAAACACTGAATCCTTAAATTTGCTATCATTATCATAAATATTGTAAGACAAATTATATTTTAATTTATTTTTCTATATCAGGGTACGACATTGTTTCCGGTATTAACTTCTGTCCTGAAGGATCCAAAGTATTTCAAAAATCCACAACAGTTTGACCCCAATCATTTTCTTGATGAAAACGGAGGTTTTAAGAAATCTGAGAATTTTATTCCATTTTCTGTAGGTAAGATCAATAAGTCACCAATAATATTTCACAGGCTTCAAGAAAACCAATACGGTCATCTCACAATTCCTAAGTGAATAGGGCTGCCAACTTCCCTCCACAAAAATACTGAGCAAACTGGGGTACACTGGTAGGTGGGATTCACAAAATGTTTCCCCCCAAAAGCTCTACATTAGCCCCCAACTCTTGATCCTATTATGTATATTTTTCACAACTGAGTAGTATGTTTACCCCTTGGTGGCCAGTAACATACATATCAATTATTTTACCTCTGGCTGCCAGATTTCACCCTCTTGATTGCCCCTCACTTCTGTCTGCTCCATATTTGTAACACATTTAGGTATAAAAATGTCTTTTATATTTATATAACACTCAGGAACTTAAAAAAAAAAAAAAAACTGAACCTTTAACCCCTTCGCTACAGGGACTTTCAGAGAAAAACGTGTCCAAAATAACGTAGAATTTTTAGCATTTTTGCTATCACTCCATTTAAACAGAAATAAAGCCTTGTCTTGTTTTTATTTACCTGTCAAAACTATATATATATATTTTAAGTAGACAACCCAAAGTATTGACCTATGCCCATTTTGGTATATTTCATGCCACCATTTCACCGCCAAATGCAATCAAATAAAAAAAATTGTTAATATTTTCACAAACTTTGGTTTTCTCACTTTAATCATTTACATACTGCTTGTGCAATCATGGCACCAATGGTTGTAAAAGTTTCTTTGGGATCCTCTTTGTTCAGAAATAACAGACATATATGGCTTTTTGGTAATTAGAAGGCCGCTAATTGAAGCTGTGCACCGCACTTTTATTATTCCCGGCAGTGAAGGGGTTAATTAGGTAGCTTAAAAGTTTAATTTTAGCTTTAGTGTAGAGATTACCCTCTCAACTGATACTTCCCAACCCCTGATCCCTCCTAAACAGCTCTCTTCCCTCACACAATTCCCACTGGTCTTAGGTACTAGACAGTCTGCCAGTATGAAAATGTCTTTTTTTTTTTTTTTTTTTTTTATAAATTATTTTTTATTTTATTTTGATATTTTCTGCAGTGTAGGATCCCCCCTTACTCCCCAACCTCCCTGATCTCCCCAAACAGCTTTCTAAACCCCCCCTCTATTAGCCACCATCTTAGGTACTGGCAGCTATACTTTTTTATTCTTTTTTTTTAATTATTTTCTGTAGCGTAGTGTCCCCCCCACCTCCCCCCTCCCGCGATCATTAGTTAGGGCATCCCACACACCTTTTTCTGTAGTGTAGTAGCTGCCCCATCCCTCCCTGTCCCTTTATTAATTTTTTTCTGTAGCCTAGGGCCCACCCACTCCCTCCCTCCTCTGCTGCTTGGCCGCCCACCCACCACCCGCCTGCACCAGTAATGATCGTTACAGACGGTGACACACACAGTGTCAACATCTATAACAATCACGCATCTGCCCTCATAAGGAACCGGAGCGCCAATCGCGCTCCAGTTCCATATGCGGCAGATGCCTGGAGCTTCAGGAACTCCAGCTCTCTGCTGTAACTTAAAAGCCGAGACTGCTGGAGCTTCCTGAAGCTAAGACGTATATATACGTCTTGCGGTACGATGAGCAAAGTACCACAAGACGTATATATACGTCTTATTGTGTGAAGGGGTTATGTGGCCAGTATTTTAAGGAAGATTTTACAAAACAGCCTGATAAAAATACTGGACTGTCCAGTTGAAAATTGGACACCTGGCAACCCTATACCTGAATAATCTAAAGTCCACTCACTAGTGGTTTATAAATGTTACAGTTGAGATCTTAGGAAAGTTCCATGTGTGCAATATTTGATGAATAAGATTTTTTTTTTTTTTTACTTTTATTTATTAATAGGCAATAGGATAGAGCAAACCGTATACAGATCATATACATTTCAGTGTATAAATAAAATAGACAAGTTCTCATGTGGCAAAATAAAATAATAAAGCACTTTTAAACCAAAGTAAAAGAAAAGGTGAGAGACAGGTCTCAGTGATTGATCCGCGATTCTTATTTAGTCCAGCAGTTCTCCCTCTTGTTGAGGGTATTGTATTTCCATTCTGCCTATTGTTTTTTTAATTTTTACACAACACAAAATAGATTATCTGGGATGCCTTATGCCACATTTAGGCATATGGGCGTTAGACATTAACAAGACGTCATAACACTTGTAAACATTGGTATATATAACTATATACATTCCAACAAATTGACAGTTAGGGCACACAACAAATGATCTGTGAGGCATCATCAGGGCAAACGCAGCGGACTTGAATATGCAACTCAATACAACTTCCATATATAGGTCAGTCCTCCCATATATTCCATTCATCTCTCAGGTTGGCTTCCATCATATAAACTGTAGTTTTGAAAGGATACAGAATCTGCCTTTTGGTTGGAAGATCAATAAACTCTAGATAGAGCTTCCACTTCCCCAGGAAACGTGACACTCTGGCACATACATCAAATAAGGTATCACACTGTTCATGTTTTAGATATTTCAATACCATCTGCTTCAAAAATACAAAAGTGGGTGCTTTACTATGAAGCTATCTGTGAAACACACATTTTCTAGCCAACAATACACAAATAATAAAAAACTTTATCTAACTTTTAACTTGACCTCTGATTGGTAGTTGGTCAAAAAAAAACAGAATGTTGAAGCGTAAGAGTTAAAGGTAAGTGTGTTATTTTAGATAACCAAAAGGAGACATATCCTCAATAGTTACGGATCTTGGTGCAGTACCAAGGTAGTGGATAAAATCTGGATCTGGATGTGAACATTTACTACAGACATTAGAGAAGTTTTTCCTCCATTTGCTCAGTCTATTTGGGGTAAGGCAGTCTTGATAAACAACTCTCAGCTGAGATTCTCTAAGGTCCGCCGCAAGAGTCGCTGACCTTGTCAAAGTCAGGCTGTCATATATAATCTTAGTTGAGGGTATTCTAGCTATTTTTTTGTTCCAGGTGTTCAAGAGCTTCTGTTGCATTGTAGGGATTTTAGCTTGTATTAATACTTTATTCCTAATGCGCAAATTTGCTATATCCCCAATCTATAGAGTTAGAGGTTAGGCCTAACGGTGTGGGGTTCCAGAATGTCATGCAATTATGTAATATATGATTTATGTAGTGACACCAATCTAAGAAAAACATTCTGCGCTAAAAAATCCCCAAGAGCAAGCGTGATAAATGCAGTGAATTAAAATATATATATATACACACGATTGTAGGTTAATACAAACAGAGAGTTCTCATGATGCTGAACAATTGTGTGCAACGACTGCAGTCCACAGATAGGATAAAAAAGGGAATTTATGCTTACCTGATAAATTGATTTCTTCTACGATACGACGAGTCCACGGATTCCATCCTTACTTGTGGGATATTATCCTCCTGCTAACAGGAAGTGGCAAAGAGCACCACAGCAGAGCTGTATATATAGCTCCTCCCTTCCCCTCCACCCCCAGTCATTCGACCGAAGGTTTTAGGAAGAGAAAGGAAAAGCTAAAAGGTGGAGAGGTGACTGAAGTTGTTAAATAAAAAATATAGTCTGTCTTAAAATGACAGGGAGGGCCGTGGACTCGTCGTATCGTAGAAGAAATCAATTTATCAGCTAAGCATAAATTTCCTTTTCTTCTACAAGATACGACGAGTCCACGGATTTCATCCTTACTTGTGGGATACAATACCACAGCTACAGGACACGGATGAAACGGGAGGGACAAGACAGAGACCTAAACGGAAGGCACCACTGCTTGAAGAACTTTTCTCCCAAAAACAGCCTCAGAAGAAGCAAAAGTATCAAATTTGTAAAATTTGGAAAAAGTATGAAGGGACGACCAAGTCGCAGCCTTACAAATCTGTTCAACAGAAGTATAGTTTTTAAAGGCCCATGTGGAAGCCACAGCCCTAGTAGAATGAGCCGTAATTCTTTCAGGAGGCTGCTGACCAGCAGTCTCATATGCCAGGCGGATGATACTCCTCAGCCAAAAAGAAAGAGAGGTAGCCGTAGCTTTCTAACCCCTACGCTTTCCAGAATAAACAATGAATAATGAAGATGATTGACGGAAATCCTTAGTCGCCTGTAAGTAAAACTTAAAGGCACAGACCACGTCCAGGTTATGTAACAGATGCTCCTTCTTAGCAGAAGGATTGGGACACAAGGAAGGAACAACAATTTCCTGATTAATATTCTTATTTGAAACAACCTTAGGAAGAAATCCACGTTTGGTACGTAAAACCACCTTATCAGAATGAAAGATAAGGCAAATCACACTGTAACGCTGAAAGCTCAGAAACTCTTCGAGCAGAAGAAATAGCAACTAAAAACTGAACTTTCCAAAATAACAATTTAATATCTATGGAATGCATGGGCTCAAACGGAACCCCTTGAAGAACTCGAGGGAACTAAATTCAAACTCCAGGGAGGAGTAATTGGTCTAAATACAGGCTTAATTCTAGATAGAGTCTGACAAAAAGACTGAACATCTGGCACATCTGCCAAACGTTTGTGAAGCAAATTGACAAAGCAGACATTTGTCCCTTTAAGGAACTTGCTGATAACCCTTTCTCCAATCCTTCTTGGAGAAAAGACAGAATCCTGGGAATCCTAACTTTACTCCATGCATAATCCTTGGATTAACAACAATAAAGATATTTACGCCATATCTTATGATAGATTTTTCTAGTGACAGGCTTTCAAGCCTGTATCAAAGTATCAATGACCGAATCAGAGAATCCTCGCTTAGATAGAATCAAGCGTTCAATCTCCAAGCAGTCAGCTGCAGATAATTTAGATTTGGATGTTGGAAAGGACCTTGAATGAGAAGGTCCTGTCTCAAAGGAAGTTTTCACAGTGGCAGAGAGGACATGTCCACTAGATCCGCATACCAAGTCCTGTGTGGCCATGCAGGCGCTATCAGGATTACTGAAGCTCTCTCCTGTTTGATTTGAGCAATCACGCGTGGAAGGAGAGGAAATGGTGGAAACACAAAAGCTAGGCTGAACAACCAAGGCACTGCCAAGGCATCTATCAGTTCGGCCTGGGGATCCCTTGACCTGGATCCGTAACGTGGAAGCTTGGCATTCTGATGAGATGCCATCAGATCCAGTTCCGGTCTGCCCCATTGGCGAATCAATGAGGAAAACACCTCCGGATGGAGTTCCCACTCCCCTGGATGAAAAGTCTGAGGACTTAGAAAATCCGCTTCCCAGTTTTCTACTCCTGGGATGTAAATTGCCGACAGATAACAAGAGTGGGCCTCTGCCCATCGGATTATCTTGGATACTTCTATCATCGCTAGGGAACTCCTTGTTCCCCCCTGTTGATTGATATATGCCACAGTCGTGATGTTGTCCGACTGGAATCTGATGAATTTGGCTGAAGCCAACTGAGGCCACGCCTGAAGCGCATTGAATATTGCTCTCAGTTCCAGAATATTGATTGGAAGTAGAGACTCCACCTGAGTCCAAACACCCTGAGCCTTCAGGGAATTCCAGACTGTACCCCAGCCCAGTAGGCTGGCGTCCGTTGTCACTATCACCCACAAGGGTCTGCGGAAACAAGTTCCCTGGGACAGATGATCCAGCGACAACCACCAAAGAAGAGAGTCTCTGGTCTCTTGATCCAGATTTATCTGAGGAGATAAATTCACATAGTCCCCATTCCACTATCTGAGCATGCACAGCTGCAGTGGTCTGAGATGCAAGCGGGCAAATGGAATGATGTCCATTGCCGCTACCATTAATCCAATCCAATATCATTCATGAATACAGCACCGCTAATAGTGCATGGTGATGAGGTTAAACTGCAAGTCCTCTGTATGATGCAAAAATACATAAGGTTCACCAGCACTGTTAGGATAAAAAATTATCTTTTATTGAAGATCCTTTAAAAATAGCAACGTTTCGTGACCTTATGTCACTTAATCAAGGCATGATTAAGTGACATAAGGTCACGAAATGTTGCTATTTTTAAAGGATCTTCAATAAAAGATAATTTTTTTATCCTAACAGTGCTGGTGAACCTTATGTATTTTTGCACCATTAATCCAATGACCTCCATACACTGAGCCACTGATTGGGTCTCCAGACTGACTTGGATTGAGCAAAATTCCCTTCCTGCTTTGTGGAGGAAGAGGAAGCAGAGGGTCCTCCTTTAAACTTTCGAAAGGAACGAAAATTATTTTGTTTACCCCTCGTCTTAAGAGACTTATCCTGAGGTAGGGCATGGCCTTTACCTCCAGTAATGTCAGAAATGATTCCTTCAATTCAGGCCCGAATAGGGTCTTACCTTTAAAAGGAATAGCTAAAAAAGCTTAGATTTTGATGAGACATCAGCAGACCAAGATTTGAGCCATAACGCTCTACGCGCTAGAATGCAAATCCTGCATTTTTCGCTGCTAATTTAGCAATTTAGCAATTTGAAAAGCGGCATCAGTAATAAAAGAATTAGCTAGCTTGAGAGCCTTAATTCTATCCAATATGTCATCTAATGGAGTCTCAACCTTCAGAGACTCTTCTAGAGCCTCAAACCAAAAAGCTGCTGCAGTAGTAACTGGAACAATGCAAGCCGTAGGTTGTAAAAGAAAACCCTGATTAATAAATAATTTCTTTAGAAGACCCTCTAACTTTTTATCCATAGGGTCTTTGAAAGCACAACTGTCCTCAATAGGTATAGTTGTGCGCTTAGCCAGGGTAGAAATAGCTCCCTCCACCTTAGGGACCTAGGGACCGTTTGCCAAGCATCCCGAATGGTGTCTGATATGGGAAACATTTTCTTAAAATTAGGAGGGGGAGAGAACGGTATACCTGGTCTATCCCATTCCTTCTTTACAATTTCCGAAATTCTTTTAGGAACTGGAAAAACATCAGTGTAAGTAGGCACCTCTAGATATTTGTCCATCTTACACAATTTCTCTGGTGGTATCATAATAGTATCACAATCATCCAGAATCGCTAAAACCTCCCTAAGTGACATGCGGAGGTGTTCAAGCTTAAATTTAAAGGACATCACGTCCGAATATGTCAGATAACACATTTCCTGAATCTGAAAGTTCTCCTTCAGACAGCAATTCCCTGACCCCCAACTCAGAGCACTGTGAGGGTACATCAGAAATAGTTAATAAAGCATCAGAGGATTCAGTATTCACATTAATACTTGACCTACTGCGTTTACCCTGCAACACTGGTAATTTAGATAATACCTCTGTAAGGGTAGTTGACATAACTGCAGCCATCTCCTGCAGAGTAAAAGAATTAGACGCACTAGAGGTACTTGGCGTCGCTTGTGTGGGCGTTAAAGCTTGTGACACTTGGGGAGAATTGGATGGCATATCCTGATTCTCTTCAGACTGAGAATCATCCTTAGGCACACTTTCTTCACCTAAAATATGCTTTTTACAATGTAAGGCCCTTTCAGTACAAGAGGTACACAATGTAAGAGGGGGTTCCACAATGGCTTCCAAACACATAGAGCAATGAGTTTCCTTAATGTCAGACATGTTGAACAGACTAGTAATAACCACAGTAGTCAAACACTTTATTTATTGAATTAAACAGTTTTTAGAAAAACGTGTACTGCGCCTTTAAGAAATAAAAAAGCGCACAATTTTTTCAAATTGCCTAAAAAACGTTAAATAACGCTATCTAATTAGCTACACATACACAATAGTGCCAAAAATTATTGCAGCCTGAGGCAAAAGGGCAAAATTAAACTCTAGACGTTCTTTAAAGCAAAAAATGTATTTGATTTCAAAAAACGACCCCTGCAGAGCTGTGGCGCCTACCTGCCCCCAGGGAACTGCAAAAGGACTTGCTAACGATCCGGTTAACAGGACATCAGTGTAGACCCATCCGGAGCTAAGGCCTGCTGCCTTCACAGCCAGATGAACTGCACGTCCGAGCGCGCGAAAATAGGCCCCGCCCATCATGGACGACGTTTACCTCAGACTGTACAACCGCATGGGAAGCGGTTTAGCCAAAAGCCATGTGGTCCCCAAACATAAACCTCATAAAAACAGCTATGGAAACGTTTGTTATTCACTAATAAAAACCAAACCGTTAAGCTGCCTCTCCCAGTGTCTCTGATATATGCTGCAATATGCATAAAGCCCAGTATCATGTTAACAAATAATACATACAGGTTTTCAGTAATACCCTCTGTTTCAACAGGTCTACTGCTTACCCCTTCCCTTGCAGGGAAAAACATGTCAGCCAGTTCTGATACACCAAGTCTCCTCAGAAGTAAAGGACTGAACATACCTCAATGCTGCTTGTAGCATGAAACCGTTCTCCACAATGAAGATCTCTCTTGTACTACCTTCAGAAGCTCTGTGGGAACCAACGTGGATCTTAGTTACATCTGCTAAGATCATAAACCTCAGGGCAGAAATCTTCTTCTATATCCCCCTGAGGGAAATAGTACTCACTGGTACCATTTAAAATAAAAAAAACTTCTTGATTGAAGAAACTAAAACTAACACCTCACTTTACCTCTTTCTAGTACAAACACAGGCAAAGAGAATGACTGGGGGTGGAGGGGAAGGGAGGAGCTATATATACAGCTCTGCTGTGGTGCTCTTTGCCACTGCCTGTTAGCAGGAGGATAATATCCCACAAGTAAGGATGAAATCCGTGGACTCGTCGTATCTTGTAGAAGAAATCAACTCCCAAATTAGACTGGCACAGTACCTTTATAAAACTGCTCCGCTTTTAGTTCTTTTTAAACTGCAGACCAAGACTTCCTCTGTGGCGATATTTTCCTTATAGTGTATATGCTAAAGACAAAGATGCAGCCAAACAAACTCACTCCCCACTGGTGTGTGGCGTGTAGTTCTGGCGTGTGAATCCAAGTGTCTGGATGATGACGTCACTCAGTGGTATGTATGGTGTCTCTGGTGCAGCTCCATCAATGCCGAGTTCTTTCCCTCTCAGCCGGTGTCAACATGCAAAACAATAAAGGGAACAGGAGCGCAACCAAGATTCAAGTGTATTTATTTACATATTTATATATAGTACACAAAAAGCGCACAAACAGTAATGCACTTACAGGAACAAAAATTTAAAACAGCATGTAATGATTTCCATGTAGAAAAACAGCAGTCAAGGTATTCCGCCAGGAGCATTCACCGCAATCCCACAGGGTGATGTCTGGACCCCAATATCAGTGACTTGTAATGTTAAAAATAGCTGATAAGATCAAATATGATGCTGGAGTTGAAAGTAGGCAAATGTATTAGTATAAGGAACTAAGTATGTTCTACATATAATATCAAAGGGCATAACCAATTTGGTAGAGACATCTAGCAACTTGCCTATGATGTCTATGCCTAGGAGTTTCCTGGTATGGAACACAGGGTATAATAATCCAGGTATGAATCTAGGGTTCCAATAAATAGGTAAGTTACAAGAGGGACTTGGGTCCCAAGCCAAGTTCTTGTCCAGGGCACGCCAGCCTAAGAGTATGTCTCTAAACATGGGGTGATATTGTAGAGTAACTGGTAATTCTGACAGTGTAGCATGTGGTAAAAAGGAGAGGGACCACTGAGGGAGTGCGGATTCTTCTATTTGAATAGTAGAGAAGTGTTGTGTACCCAGTTTCCAATCCAATGCAAACTTTGATAGTGAGGCCCAATTATAATAAAGAATATTTGGCAAACCTAAGCCTCCTTTCGAGTAAGGCAGATATAACTTAATACCAATTCTTGGTTTACCTCCTTTCCAAAGAAAAGTTTTGAACATACCATTAAGAAATTATATGTCTTTGCGCCTAAAAAGGAGGGGCAACGTCTGAATGGGATATAAAAGTTTGGGCAGCATGATCATTTTAATTATGTGTACTCTACCCATTAGAGAGAGTGGTAAATTATGCCAGGAGGCCAAATCTGTTTTAATTCAGTGGATTATAGGGGTCATATTATGTTGATACCATTGTTGTGGGTTGGCAGAGATATGGATGCCTAGATAGGTTAGGTGGGTGTTAACGGTGGGGAAAGGGTAGGGCATCTTTGTATCTTTTAATTTTTTGATTTAACCATAAGATCTCGGATTTCAATAGTTTATTTTGTGTCAGGAGAATTCTCCAAATAATTTAATCGAATCTAAAATTAGGGTGACATGGGTTTTTGGATCTGAGATAAAGAGGAGCATGTCATCCGCGTAAAGAGCAATTTGCAGTTTGTGTGAGTTGAGGCTAATTCCCGGGAAGAGAAATCGTAAGTATATTTGCTAGGGGTTTAAAATTGTATTTTCTATCTGAATCATGAAAGAAAATGTTTGGGTTTCATGACCCTTTTTATTGTCTACTTGGTCAGTTGTTATTTTGGGGAGTGTGATTTTATTCCAAAACCTATATTGGGCATCCCTCTGGGCTGGCTGTGACTGTTATAAAGTGGAATAATACTCTGCAAACTCTGTTACTATATCTAATAGATTATTTGTCAGCTGGTCTCCTTTCTTGAGAGCAGGGACTCCCCTATTTGATTGCTTAATTTTAATCAGGGAAGCTAGAAACTTTCCCGATATATTACCATGCTTCAAAAATCTGCCCTTTTTTCTATTGTCTTGATATATAGTATTCCGCAATAGGAAGGTATCTCTCTCCTTTTTTGCTGCATAGTAGGAACGCCTATGAGCCAGGGTTGGGTATTGGCAGTAAAGTGAGTATGCTTTTGACATCATATCATTATGGTGTTCCTCTTTACAATTTTGTAAATGTTTCTGTTTAGTAAGATATGTAATGATGTCCCCTCTGAGGACTGTTTTGGCTGTTTCCCAAAAAAGCTCTGGGGTTTCCAAATGGGGGGCATTGTTAGCTACGAAGTTGTCCCATTGTTTTACTAGATACATGTTAAAATCAGGAGACTTAATTAGGTGAGTTGGGAAGCAAAATGGGAAGCAAAAAACACGTTTGTAAATGGGTTTTGGAGATTGGAGAAGGGTTATAGAGACAGGGGCATGGTCTGAGATTGTGATGTTATAAATTTTAGTTTCTGTGATCAGGAGCTCTAGAGAGTCAGGAGGTAATGGGATACCGTATTGTGGGCTCGAGATGAACAAGTAAAGTCCCTTCCTGTAGGGTTTTGTCTTCTCCAAATGTCCTGCACTTCCAAGAGGAGTAAAATACATCAAATACCTTAAGTGGAAATATTGTCATATCTCTTATAGGCCTCTTTGGAGCAGATCTTGTCGGGTCCCTAAATCTATCAAGTGCTGGATTGGGGGTAAGGTTAAAATCGCCAGCTATAATGAGTTTAGTGTCTAAAAATCTAGCTAGGTTTTTGGTCAAGTCTTGCCAAAATTTGGGGGCTCGCTGGTTGGGGCCATAAACATTGCATAAGGTATACCATTCTCCCTGCCATTTAAGTTTTGGTAATGATAAAACTTCCCTCCTGGTCAATGATCTTGTCCTCTATTTGATAGTCAAAATTTTTGTGGAATAGAATAGCTACTCCTCTACTAGAGTTGTTATAGGGGGCGCTAATAATCTCTGAGATCCAATTAACTTTAAGTTTTTCGTGTTCGGGTGTATTAAGATGGGTCTCTTGTAGGAACATGATGTTAGCGGGGAACTTTAGGTGAGCTAGAATAGATTTTCTTTTGATTGGTGAATTAATCCCTCCTACATTCCAGGAGATGATTTTCACTGACATTGGAAGCCTAGGAGGGATATATATATTAAGTATGCTACACAGGGTTGCACGTAATCATAAGGAGGAGTGGAGCTCAAGTAGTTATCTTTATTGGAGTGTGTAGTGTGTAACAAGTAGAGATGACTCATAGTAAAAACTAATCTACATTCTGTAACAAATAGCCTTGGTAAATTTTTTACAACCAAAACAACATATAACAATTAACATATATCAATAAGTAATACCAAACCATAATTGTCTTATTTTTGGATTTCACAGTTAATATCCCTCTCAGGGGCTTGAGCTCCCACTTAGGAGCGAAAGAAAGGTTCCTCAACTGAATCAGCCAGGAGAGGCATGTTACTGTGAGTGGAGTTGTGAGGTGAATTCCATTTCTTGGTCTAAGAGGGCTTGAGCATCTTTGGGTGAATCAAAGATTTTAGGGCCTCTCGGAGTGTGAAGTTTAAGATGTGCTGGGAACAGCAGGATGGCTTGCCGCTTTTCCTTATGTAGTGATGTGCACAAGAGAGAAGAATTCTTTCCTTTTCCTCATGACTTCCGATGAATAGTCCTGAAACAGGTAGATACTTTTGTTGTCATAAAGCAGCATCTGAATTTTTCAGTATGCTCTTAGAAGGTGAATTTTGGATTGAAAATTGAGATACTCTTCTCCAGAGTTGTTGGCCTGTAACTTCCAATCCTATGCGCACTTTCATAGAGATGGGGCGAGCCGACTCTGGGAGTCCCACCAGCCGAATACTGTTCCTACGGAACGGTTTTCCAAGTCATCAATTTTCTGGTGAAGGTAGGCATTTTGTTGGATTAAATCCGTAATCTTAATTGCCGACGAGTTATGACCATCCTCCAAATCTGAGATTCGCTGCACTGCCATAGTAAGCCGTGAGTTAAATTTTTAACTTCCGTAGTTAGGGTATCCATACCCTTCTGTAAAGTATCCAGCTTGGTCAGGAGGAGAGAGCTAAGCTGTTGATCTGCGTTGAGGGAGATGTCTGACTGTGTCACTACAGCCATCGTAGATGGTGAAGTAGGTGGAGGGTCAGGGGGCGTCTTCCCCTTCCTTTCTTGGTGGGCCTTTGCTCTTTTCAACATTTTTTGAGAGGTTAGATGCCTGTCCATAGGCTGTTACAGGTCATACAGTTCGTTTGCAGTAGGCAACAGGAATCTTTAAGTAAAAAACAAAAATGCTATAGCAAGTATATCTTGTGCCACTTAGCAGATTGCTGTGTGCGGGGGAGGTCTCAGTCAAATGATGAGGTCCGTCTGCTT
Source organism: Bombina bombina (assembly GCF_027579735.1). Classification (NCBI taxonomy): domain Eukaryota; kingdom Metazoa; phylum Chordata; class Amphibia; order Anura; family Bombinatoridae; genus Bombina; species Bombina bombina. Next base: position 496,866,902 of record NC_069505.1, on the reverse strand, counting down.
ATTACTTTTATGCTCACAAAATATATTTTTATTTCCCTTCTTGTTTGCAGCTTTTCTGTTTATAGGTATTAAAGGTATACTCCCGTTAACTTTTTATAGGTATGCTGCGTAGTTAAGCAGTGGAAAGTGTAGCAAGCTATATGTGGTCTTGATGCACAATAATAAGTTCAATATTCAGGGGTCAATTTATTATTGTGCGGACGGACATGATACGATGTAGCGCATTATGTCCGCTGCACATCGATAAATGCCGACAGCATACGTTGCCTGCATTTATCATTGAATCTTGGGAACTACTGGTGCAATACCGCCCCCTGCAGATTCGCTAGCAGGTGGACAGGTTATGGAGCAACTTCTGTTTCCGGCGAGCTGTACGGAGCTTAATAAATTGACCTCTCAGTGTCGAAATAATTGTGGACATCAATAGACTTTGCCCTTTGTCTGTGATGCGTTTTTATTTTAAAAGATGTAGCTAGCTCTGAGACAAAGATCTGAGGCAAGATTATAAGTGCGGCATTAACATCGCAATGAGGCCAAGTTTATTCCCAGCAGAGCCGCAGTAGTTAAATGTTCTTACCCTATGTGTGGAGGGTTACTGCGCTGCTGAGATCGGCAGTTATATGCGCCCTATATACATCCAGGCACAGTAGAAACTCACTCGTCGTGGGCGGCAAAGGCAATGGCGGCTACTGATATTACCTGCGTAGTGTTCCGATGGTGAGGTTGCTGCTGAGTGAGCCTTGCAGTGTTTCCAGGCTGGATTTCCCTGCCAAGGACTACTTCGAGGATCGATATGGCGGCTATAATTACACAATAAGATGCAGGTTTGCTGGAGCTCTTTTCTCACGCCGCCATATTCGATATCCACCCCGACATTTTCCGAATAAGATGTATTTAATAAATGAGACATTCTTGATAAGAAGTCTTCTCTTGTGCAGTACACAAATGATCTAAAAAAATTGCACTTTAATATGACGATTTAGTAAAAAATGTATGGGCTAGATTATGAGTGACGCTATCGTTTGAGCGCAAGTGATATCGGGTTTTTGTGGTTATTTGCGCGCAAGTTAAAATCCGCCTGTATTAAATGTTGAAAGTAAATGCAAACACTTAAGCGCAATTGCAATTTACGCTACAATTATGACCGCGACTTCAGAGCTCTGGTTAACTGTTACGCAAGTCAAAGAAGTGTCACAAAACACATCAAAAATACATTACAGAGTACAGTTAGACTCATAAAAACAGTATCTAATTAAACATTTTTTTTAAATTGCAATAAAAAGTTATAATGGCTCAAAGATATGAGGTCTCAGGTGTTATAAAAAAAAAAATAACGGGCCAAAAGTGCTTTTACATAGGGATCCATAGGAACACATGTATAAATATATGTATGTATATAACTATATACGCAAGTATTTCTATACATATGTATATATATGTATTTTCATACATATATATACAACTAAATACAGATATCCATATTTATAGAAATACATACATATTATTGCAATCCTACGCTCATGTTTGCTCCATTAAAGTCTATGGGGGAATATGGTCCTGTGTTCACAACTTCGCAAAGTCTTTACTTGCGACCTTTAATACGTGAGCAACTGGGCGTGCAATGGTAAAAAAAAAGTTGAGCGCAGATAAAGCACTTGTGGGAGCACAAATTTGTGCTCCACTCATAAACTATCCCTTTATTGGTGTAGATTACAAGTGGAGCACAAAAATATTAGCGCACTCAAGCGCAATCAATACCACTTCTATTTTTGTTATTATATAACAAGTACAAAGTTTTTTGTTTTTTTTAATCACTGAAGCAATAGTCTAGTGCACACTAACAACTGTATGTCAGGGGGCACGGGTGTGCTTAATCTCTCACAGACTTTTATGGGGGCGCACGGTAAAACTCATGTAAGATAAGGTTTTAGCGTTTTGCTTCTGTGCTATACTATTTTACTGAGATTTCGGCATAAAACACCTCACACATAGAAATATATACACACACACACACACATATATACACACACACACACACATATATACACACACACACACACATATATACACACACACATATATATATATATATATACACACAAACATATATACACACACATATATACACACACATATATACATACACACATATACATACACACATATACACACACATATACATACACACATACATATATACACACACACACATATATATACACACACATACACACACACATATATACACATATATACACACACACATATATACATACACACACATATACACACACACATATACATACACATATATACACACACACATACACACACACATACACACACACATATAGGTCAAAAGGTGCAGAGAAGGCGCTCTGTGTAAAGGGAGAGTAGTAATCGAAGTGCTATAAAAAGCACTAAACCATATGAAAAATGAAGACGAATTCCAGGCAACAAAATAAAAAAGTAAAGAACAAGTTTATTCCATAACGTTTAAAAAAGGACAAAACCAGGATGTCCTGTACAGAGCCAGCAAATGCTCTACCAACCAGGCAAGTGAGCAGATCCCCATGCAGACATGTTTCGTGCACCAGGTGCACTTGATCACTCAGTGATCAAGTGCACCTGGTGCACGAAACATGTCTGCATGGGGATCTGCTCACTTGCCTGGTTGGTAGAGCATTTGCTGGCTCTGTACAGGACATCCTGGTTTTGTCCTTTTTTAAACGTTATGGAATAAAATTGTTCTTTACTTTTTTATTTTGTTGCCTGGAATTCGTCTTCATTTTTCATATGGTTTAGTGCTTTTTATAGCACTTAGATTACTACTCTCCCTTTACACAGAGCGCCTTCTCTGCACCTTTTGACCTATCTCTGTTTTTAGCGTGTGTGGCTGACACGCCTGAGGAGGCTGCCTACTTGATTGGATTGCATCACACAGGGGTGTGTCCCCCACCCACTCTCCATTGTGCCGGGCTCTGTTCATTCCACAGGACTGCGGGAGGAGCGCAGACTACACAGTGATACACTCGTATTTTTCATATATACACACACACACATATATACATACACACATATATACATACACACATACACACACACATATACATACACACACACATATATACACATATATACACACACACATACATATATAAACACACACACATATACACACACACACATATATACACACACATATACACACACACACACATATATACACACACACATACACGGACGGACGGACATCTGCTGTAGCAGATCGTGTCCGCTGCACATCGATAAATGCCGACAGCATACGGTGTCAGCATTTATCATTGCACAAGCATTTCTCGTGAAATGCTTGTTCAATACCGCCCCCTGCAGATTCATGGCCAATCGGCCACTAGCAGGGGGTGTCAATCATCCCGATCATATCCAATCGGCTGATTGCTGTCCACCGCCTCAGAGGTGGCGGACGAGTTAAGGAGCCGCAGTCTTAAGATCGCTGCTTCTTAACTCCTGTTTCTTGCGAAAACAAATGCATTAGGGCCGATTGACGCTTTGATAAATCGGCCCCCAAGTCTCAAAAAAAAGATCTATTTTTCTCTTGAAAGAAACCCTTAAACAGTAGATTTGCTTTTTAAAATATGTTGTTTGGTAGGTTTTCTGTCATAAAAACAAAAGGGAAATACTAATACTAGAGCTATCAACAATATATTATCACTGTTTATAATAGAAGCATGTTGCAAGGTGCATAATAGACATCCAAGTGGTAAGGATACTTTAGAGAATGCCATATAGCACCACAACAGAGAAGCGGGTACAAAACAAGGTCTGTTGTATCATTTCACATTTTAATATTAACGTATATTCCGTCAACATTGTGTGGATGGTTCTACAATGGTATTTTATGGACCATACACCTTTTATGTAGAAAGTTTCATGCTTGTTTTTTCTCATCTTGATATACTTGTGTCTCCCATCTCCTTACTGCAGGAAAACGAGTGTGCGCTGGTGAAGGCATGGCCCGTATGGAGTTATTTCTTTTCCTAACCAACATACTACAGAAGTTTACCTTGAAGCCCACAGTAGATGAAAAGGACATTGAGATCACACCTGAACCTAACACCAACGCATCAAGACCTAGGAAATATACTATGTATGCCGTCCCTCGCTAACAATACAAAGGCCAAGCTGCTTAGCCTAGACCTGCTTTTGAGAAGACCTGGATCTGAATCATGAAGACAACATCCTGAATAACAGAAACAACTCATAGAAAGTTTTCTCTTAATGTTTTTTTCTTTACACCTGTAGAAAAATGTTTTGGGGGGTTTCTACATTGAAGAAGTTCTATATTCTGAGGATTTAAGATAATCATGAAAGCACAACACAACCACAGTGGTTGTATTAAAAGAACATGGACCGTTACTAAGGGGAGACTTGCATGAAATCTTTTTGGGATGTATTTTAATCTCAGTTGCCCAAATTGTATTTGCTGAGAAATATAAACAATTTTGTATGAATAAATGGCAATACTCAAAAATAATCTCGGTTTGATTATAAAGGCCGAAAGCTTTTGAAATAGAAAAAGCTTACCAATTCACATACTTATCAGGTCGGCCATTCCTCCATCCAACAAGAAATAGGAACCCAAGGGGGAAAGGATGCTTAGCCGAAGGTAGACAGCGGCATTCTTCCGTGTCGACACATTGTAGTGGGCGTGGATGGAAAGTCAGGTGCAATGGAGACAGTCCCCGATAGGACTGAAGCTTAACAAGTGACACAGAAGTTCCAGCACTAAGTAGTCCACAAACGCTCTAATCCAATATAATGCTCTATTTCAAACAGCCGAGCCAGGTAAAGTAAGAGTTCAGGTGTCAAATTGATTTCCATAAAAACATATATCATCCACTGGAGAACATAGTAAAGCAAAGCAAAGTGGAAGGACCATGGCCCCTCTGCATCATACGCGTTTCATGCCTCTAGGGCACTAGATCACTGTTTGAAATAAAGCGTTATGTTGCATTAGAGCGTTTGTGAACTTCTGTGTCACTTATTCATCCAACAAGTAAGAAGACATTACATGATCATAGATTAAAGGGACACTGAACCCAAAACTTTTCTTTCGTGATTCAGATAGAGCAGCAATTTTAAGCAACTTTCTAATTTACTCCTATTATCAAATGTTATTCATTCTATTGGTATCTTTATTTGAAAAGCAAGAATGTAAGTTTAGATGACGGCCCATTTTTGGCGAACAACCTGTTTTTTTTTTGCTGATTGGTGGATAAATTCACCCACCAATAAACAAGTGCTGTCCAGGGTTCTAAATCAAAAATTGGCTGGCTCCTTAGCTTAAGATGCCTTCTTTTTCAAATAAAAATAGCAAGAGAACGAAGAAAAATTGTTAATAGGAGTAAATTTGAAAGTTGCTTAAAATTGCATGCTCTGATTCATGAAAGAAAAAAAATTGGGTTCAGTGTCCCTTTAATGTCTTTACATTAGGGGAAACTTGGTGCTGGTTATGGGGCTATGTTATTTCTATGTGGGTGTTAGTTTGTTTTTTAAAAAGGATGATTTCAGGTTTTTTTTTTTTATGGAGTGCCCTTGTGCTGCGGAGTTGTGCAAAGTGGCAAAGGGCTTAGTTGTGGTTCAGGTAGGAAGGTGTTAATGCAATGGGGATACATATACAGTTAATAGCATTTAGAATTAGGAGGCATCCATTAAATGTTATCATTAGAGGGTTGCACTGACATCTTGTTTAATTTTAAATACATTTCAAGAAAATAATCAGTTATATAGAGAAATATATATTTTAAAATAAACATTTTCATCTATATGAAGAACATTGGAATGTAAACTATTCATAACTACTTTCGACTTTAGAAGACTGTAAATACCTATTTCAGGCTTTTGAGCTTTCATGACAAAACACTTTGTACAAAGCAGAAGGTAATACTATAATACTGAAAAGCAAGTGTATATAAAAATGCAGATTGCAGCTCAGTAACACAGACACAGTCCCGAGTCTCAACCAGTTCCCTGTCTATGATTCTTATAGGTTAAGAATCTGTGCCCCTTGCTACGCAAGACAAACTCACTGGAGCGGATAAAGTAAATACATTTTTCTGCATGTCTCATGCGTAGAACTCAACCCTGAAGGGGTAGCCTTTCAGGTTCCTCAAGTAGCAAGTCTAGCAAAGATGTCCAACGAATCTCCACACTGGCGTGCATAATTTGCCGCAATTGCTCTCCCTTCATAACCTGTGAAGGATTCCCCTTTCATGTACGGCAGAGTGCAATGTTCAACCCGTGATCCACTGAACAAAGATGCCTTACTGGATTCGATGTGATTGCCCCTGTGATCCAACCGATGACTCCTGTCTCACCTCTGGGGGCCGGCCACATCCCCAAGATTGGGAGCCAGCAGCCAGGTATATTGGAGAGTTCACATCACTCTCTCGTGTATCAGCTTTGGAAACAGGTCGCAGAGTTGACTCAATGAGGCCTATTTATCAAGCCATCAACCGCAAATATGCCGGAATTCAGCGGCGTAATTGTGGAGAGACTGATTCGCCTTATTTATCAAAGCCTACAGACCGGCAAAAGTTGAAATTTGTAACGTAACATACGATCCGCTGGTTTCAATCCGACATAGATCGATGCTTACGTCATTACAGATGTTCCGAATACAAATTCTTCACTATCTGACAACTTTTGCTAGTTTTCAAATTCCTAACAGGTACGCTCGCCGCTATTCCGGCCCAGCATACCTGGTTTTTAATCCGCCACCCTGGAGGCCGCGGATGCCATAGGAATCAATGGGAGTCTGAAAGCAGCGAAAGCTTATGTTCGCTGCTGCCAGATATCTCATTGATTTCTATGGGAGGAAACCAGTAACGTATACACCTAACACCCTAACATATACCCAGAGTCCTAACACCCCTAATCTGCCGTCCCAACATCGCTGCAAGCTAAATAAAATTTATTAACCCCTATCCCGCCACTCCTGGAGCCCACTGCAACTAAATATATATATATTAACCCATATTCCGCTGCTCCCGGAGCCCACCGTAACTAAATAAATGTATTAACCCCTATCCCGCCGCTCCCGGCAACTGTTATAAAAATGAACCCCTAAACCCCTGGCCTCCCACATCACTACCATTAACTAAACCTATTAACCCCTAAACCGCCAGCCCCCCACATCGCCATAAACTAAATTAACCTATTAACCCCTAAACCTAACAACCCAATAACTTTACAATAAATATTAACTCATCCCTATCTTAGAATAAATTTAAACTTACCTTTAGAATTAAAATAAACTATATTAAATTACTAATTAACCTACCCTAACTATTATACTACAATTACATTAAACTAACAATTAAATTAACTATATTACATATTTAAAAACCTAACCCTACTCAAGTTATTAAAATATTCTATTAAAAATTACTAAGTTACACAAAATAAAAAAGACTAAGTTACACAAAATAAAAAATAAATTTTGAAATATTTAAACTAATTACACCTAATCTAATAGCCCTATCAAAATAAAAAAGCCCCACAAAATAAAAAAAAACTCTAGCCTACAATAAACTACCAATGGCCCTTAAAAGGGCCTTTTGCGGGGCATTGCCCCAAATAAATCAGCTCTTTTACCTGTTAAAAAAAAAAAATACAAACAACCCCCCAACAGTTAAACCCACCACCCACATAACCACCCCCCCCCCCAAATAAAAACCTATCTAAAAAACCTAAGCTCCCCATTGCCCTGAAAAGGGGAGAAGTCTTCATCCAAGTGGCAAGAAGTGGTTCTCCATGCTGGCAGAAGACTTCATCCAGACAGCATCTTCTATCTTCGTCCTTCCAACGTGGAGCAGCTCCATCTTCAAGACATCCGGTGCGGAGCATCCTCTTCATACGGTTACCTCCAGTCAGAGAGAGGGCAGTTACAACTCTTCTGTCCGTGAGAAAGTATTTTGCATAAGCAGACACTTAAGTCCATTCTCTTCTCTGCAGCATAAGATGAGGCCCCACCCCCGCAGCAACTGGGAACCTGTGAAGTTTAACAGGTCTCCAAAAGGGGAGGTGGCACAGTCTCGTGGAGTGGAGAAAGCATGGGAATGTGTACTTCCCTATTCTCCACTGGATAAAGTGCAGTTGTCTTCTTCAAAACAAGAAATTTAAGTGTCCGTTTTTTTCTGGTAGTTTTACCGGACAGCTGGCTGAAAAACCAGACTGTCTGGTCAGATACCAGACACCTAGCAACCCTATTTGCAACAACTAAAATTTTGAATCTCCAAAAAGGAGATTTCCACAATATCCCTCTTTCTACAGAGGCCATGGAAGAACTCTCCTGGTGGCTTTTTCACATGGAAATTTGGAACAGAAGAACTATCTTCGACAGTGTTCTAGATGTTGTTATGGAATCAGATGTAAGAAATGTATTAGTAGGAGCCTGTTGGGGCCTATCTATCACAGGGGCAAGTTGAATCCTGCAGATAAGGAACCTATCAACTGCAAAGAACTCTAAGTAGGGCATTTTGCAGGCAAATATTTTGTGAAGAATAGTTCTCCAATAGCAGTCATTCTCTGCATGGAAATCATCTCAGCTGTCCAATATTTTAACCGACAAATCAAAGTTCCTAAGAAACGTCACCAAAGATTTCAGATTCAATTCTTTATACAACGATATTTGCATATTAGTATACTACTTACCCAATTTATACAACTCTGCAAAAATATTGGGGTTATCGTCCAAACTACATTGACTCTAGTGACTGTAAATTGAACAGGGCATTACAAAGATTTTTTTTAATTCTCATTCAAACTTTTCAGTTGACACCTGAACTCTGAAGCGGGACTTTCCTCAGCCTTACAGCCTACACTTTTCCCTGGTTTTTCTCAAAACTATTAATATCCGTTACAGGATTTTCACCTCTAAGCATTTGACCTTTATTACTCACTCACTATATATATATATATATATATATTATATATATATATATATATATATATATATATATATATATATATATATATATATACACATACACACACACACACACACACATTATATATATATATATATTTTAAGACTCGTATTTGAAAGAGTGAGGTCCCAAAATTCAAATAAGGGCTTTAATCTTCACTTGGCAGTAACTGTTAAGGCTGTGACACACTGAGAGCGGCGCGGTGCACAGCGTGATGATGCGGCGCGGTGCACAGCGTGATGATGCAGCTGTATGTGCTCAGTGTGTCTTGCCTTTTCATCTCTGCGCGCTCAGCCGCATCAGGTCGCGTAGCTGAGAACTCAGAGTTGAAATATTTTAACCAAAAATTAGCCGGACCCTAACCTTAAATTCCTGTTTTTTTCAAATAAAGATAGCAAGAGAACGAAGAAAAATTGATAATAGGAGTAAATTAGAAAGGTGCTTAAAATTGCTGCTCTATCTGAATCATGAAAGAACAAATTTGAGTTTAGTGTCCCTCTAAGTGTGCAATACCTTAATTAAAAAATACTTTAGTGATAAAAAAATGCTAACCATCATCTGAGCCTTCAGCGAGTCGTAATCTTTATTCTGGTGGTGAGTGTATATATAGGTGTGTACATATGTGTATTCATGTGCGTTTATGTGAGTATAAGGTGAAAAATGTTGCTGATAGACTTGTTCGACACAGGGTTGCTACAAACCTTCAATTTGTAAAAAGAGCAATATCTGTGAGGCGCAATAAAACGAGGTATGCCTGTACTAGATCAAATTAAATACATTTCCTTTTAAAAGGAGAACTTTACACAAGATTCTTACTGTATTATTCAACTATATTTTGTATTGAGAAAAAGGTCAAACAGAATCTAAACTCAAAAATATAAACAGTCTTTTTTCCTCTTAAAATTAGTAACAAAGTTCTTACCTAATTTTGTCATTAGGCCGTGTATCTCATGAAGTAAACAGAACAGCACATAAGTCAGATCCCAATCAGTAATTTTGATGCTTTCAGCAAACAAACATAAAGTGTCTTTCAATCCAAATGAGTAGCCCCAGATTGCAAATCAGATCACAATCAGCAGACTTGATGCTTTAAGTAAATATAAAGTGTGTTTAAAACCAGAAAGCAGATCCAGCACTTTATATCCCAAACAGTGGCCTTGATGTTTTCAGCAGCATAAAAAGACTATAAATCCAAAGATAGGAGGTAATCCAACATTCAGTCAGCAGACACAGGTTTAATATGCAGTTGGCTTTCAGCAGAGAAAGACAGATTTCTTACAACACCAGACAGCAAACACAATTAATTAACACAGCACCTGTTAATGGGCAGGGAATGCCTTCAGAAGCATAGGAGAAAAAAGGGGAGTGATTTCTAAAAGGTAAACTTATTAAAGTGACAGTATCGTCATATAATCATAAGTATCAGAATGTGACATACCCCCCCGGCAAAGATCTCCCTCAGGGAGATGAAGGTGTGGGTTTGCTAGGGTTGGATTGATGAAAACTGGCGGTCATTTTTGGGGCATGAACAGAATGATGAGTTACCCAGGAATTTTCTTCAACACCATAACTCTTCCATCACATAAGATATTCCAGATGTCTGTACCTAATACGAGAATCCAGGGATTGTTCTACTTTTGGATTCTGGATCTCCATCGATCAGAATTGGTGGAGGAGGATGGAGGTTTTTCTATTCCAGCGAAGAGAGAGTATTGTTTGGTGGATGAATGAGGAACAGTTCATTCCAATCAGATTGTAAGTATGAGCAATAGATCATTAAATATTGTTCAAGTATTTGGTGGACTCAGTTTGGCCATTACTTTGAAATGCTGTGGAAAAGTGATGATCTATTTTGTGAGATTTAGGCATAGAAGTTCAGAATCTGGAGGTGAACTGAACACCTCTATCAGAAATAATCTCTTTGGGAAAACCATGCAATCTAAAAAATGTTTAGGAATGTTTGACGAATGGTGCTGGCATGTGGAATGGAAGGTAATGGCTTATGAAGTGAGCCATTTTGCTTAGTCTGTCAACAATAACAAGAATACAGGTCTTTCCCTCAGATGGTGGTAGGTCCACAATAAAGTCCATGCTGATGGAATCCCAAGTTTTTTCTGAAATATGAAGGGGTTGGAGTAATCCAGCGGGTAGCTGTTTAGGAGTTTTGGTGCACTGACATAAATCACAGGAGTTAACATAAGATTTTACATCACCTCTTATATGTGGCTACCAAAAGTATCTGGTTATGACATCATTTTCTGTACACCAGGATGTCCAACTAATTGCCCGCTCTGTCTGAATCATGAAAGTTTAATTTTAACTTTCGTATGCATTTAATAATACTTTGTTTCTTTCAGTCCTTGCTACATCTAAAAA